>NC_090054.1:22278321-22284189 GCF_038355195.1 Osmerus mordax
AGAGCCATACCAGCGCAACTGTAAAAGTCTTTAATCCAAACTCTCCCACTCTCTCTCGCTCCCACTCTCTCTCTCTTCTGCTCGGTCTATATGTGCCTACAGGTTTGAACAAGCACTAAAGCTAAATATCTAAAACTCATAAAAACGTAAAGTTATTGGCTGTGACAGTATGAGCGATTTTGAGACTGTATTATATACTGTAGAGTATAAAACTAGGGCTTCAACAGCAGTAAGATAATAAAGGAGATAAATAGACTCTCTCTCTCTCTACCTCTCCTCCTCCCTCCCTCTCTTCCTTCTCCCTTCCTCCTTCTCTTTCCCTCCCTCTCTCACCTCGTCCCTCACTCTCTCTCTATCCCTCTCTCTCTCCTCCTCCCTCCCTCTCTCTCTCCCTCCCTCCCTCTCTCTCTTACAGTAATCTGCAGGAGAGGACTCTTCAGACATAGCTGTCTTTTCAACATGGACGTCGGCTCAAAAGCAAACAAGCCTCTACTCTGGATTCCTCTACTCTGGATTCCGTTCTGATTCCTCTTCTCTGCATGCATTTTGTACATGCCAATATCCACATTCACATGCAAACCAGAACTCAAGTAAACACAAGAGAACACACACTCTGGTTGTCATGGTTCCTGGCCGGTGCCCTAGGCAGTGAGAGAGCAAGAAAACTGTCTAACAAAGACCCAAACCTCAGACTCTGCCTTTAGCCCAGTGTCTCAGCTCCAACACCCAAACCACAAAACAAGGGATTTTTCAAACCCTTTTAAACACACAAACAGTACACATACATACATACTACATATATACATACACACACTCAATGAAATTACTTATTTTCCTTCACCCCCACACATACACATATACCATAAATGTATTTCCAGTACCGACACAGGAACACAGCAGGCCTTTGTGCAGTCAGAGATGGACACATTTATCCCAAATTGAATCTTCATAATGACCTACATAAATCATGGTAAAGGTAAATATGAGTTTGTAGGGAAGATGAATCATGTCTGATAAATTAAATCTACCTAATTGGGCAAGCGGACGGAGGATGAGCAATGAGCCAAAGCAATTCCCAAGATCTAATTTCCAACAGGCTCTCATGTGACATTGCTCTGTGGTGAAATGCAGGGGATATTCACACACTGATCCAGAGACAGAGTTCCTCCCTGAACTTCAGCATGATTGATGCTCTGACACGTGTTCTACTTTACCTGTGCTTATGTGAGAGAATGTTTCTGCTTTGTGATAGTGTGTGTTTGTGTGTGTGTGTGTCTGTGTGTGTGTGCACTGAGAGGTGTGTAGTTTCCTGTGTGGCATAGTCTCCAGGTTGTGTGTGTGTGTGGAGTCTCCAGGTTGAGCTTTAGGAGTACATTTACCATGGAGGATGTTTGGTCTTCCTCCAGCTTCAGGGCAGGAAAAGTTGTGAAATATGTGTTAGCAATAAAAACACCAGCATGTTGTATTTAAATAGCATGGACAAACAGTAACACACACACACACACATGCACACACCCACTTACACACACAGACATCTATTCATGCACAGCTGAAGTATGCTATATGCTTATACAATATGTGATCATTGCACTCTAGCAGTAGGATAAGGGGATAACGAGACAGAGAGAGAGAGTCTGTACCATTCTTGGCTACATGTGCTACAGGCCTGTTAAATTATTTCCATGGAAGAATGCAGAAAGTATAAAAAGCAAAAAAGCATCAAATGTACAGATTGTCCAATAACACACTGGGCCCTTAACTATGCTGTAATTGACTGCCTTGTTCATTAAAACCAGAAGCCATTTTACCCTTAATTAGGCTTATGGGTTCAGTGAGGTTAAATCCATGAGAAGAATTCCAAAGTTTTATGGATTAGTATTTCCCTGGTTGGGCTGGCTAGAATTTTTCAAGGCTGGGCTAGCCAGTATTGCCCTGGTTGGGCTGGCTAGAATTTTTCAAGGCTGGGCTAGCCAGTATTGCCCTGGTTGGGCTGGCTAGAATTTTTCAAGGCTGGGCTAGCCAGTATTGCCATGGTTGGGCTAGCTAGTATGGGCTTGCTAGAATGGGATGGTTACAATGAGATAGCTAGTATGGGCTAGCTATTATGGGCTAACTAGTATGGGCTAGCTAGGATGGGCTAGCTAGTATGGGCTAGCTAGGATGGGCTAGCTAGTAGGGGCTAGCTAGGATGGGCTAGCTAGTAGGGGCTAGCTATAATGGGCTAACTAGTATGGGCTAGCTAGGACGGGCTAGCTAGGATGGGCTAGCTAGGATGGGCTAGCTGGTACTACCACTCCAGCCTACCCCATGCAGGAACACCAAAGGTGTGTGTGTGTGTGTGTGTGATGTAGTAGATGTAGCGTGATCTCTATGAATACAGAAGTGTGTGTGTGTTTTTGTCCCCAAGGTGACCATGGCGTGTCATACACAGTGGACACACTGTCTGTCCTGTAATAACCCTGTTGGAGGGGTCCCCAGCCAGCTGGGTACAGACAGTTCGGTGCCATGTGCTCCAGGAAGCGGTAATGGTCTGTGCAGACTCTGATGGCATTCCCAACACGCGAATGAGATAGTGGTGTGGTTAGGGCAGGCAATCCCTGGGCTCCCCACACAAGGTCCACCAGGATCACACTGGAGACATACATCACAAACCCAGGGCCGGCCCTGCTGGAGACACACCACACACTAACCATTGTGTGTGTGTGTGTGTGTGTGTGTGTGTGTGTGTGTGTTTGTGTGTGTGCATGTGTGTGCAGTGATGGTTGGGAAGTTAATGAAGTGAAGGACAAGTAGTGCATGTCAGAAGAGTCAAGAACTGTCTGCATTCACCTTCCACATCACTAAGTGGACTTCCCCAACAGGTACAGGGGGGCCCACTAACCCCCCCTGTGGGGATATGTATTCATTTAGAAATGCTTTTAGCCAAAGTGTTGTTCAATCTGCAGTCAAATGATCTACCACAGAGCTATGCTCACACCTCTCATCACCCTCTACCCTCTATCTCTCTGTCTCTCAACCCTCCATCTCTCTCTCTCAACCCTCCGTCTCTCTGTCAACCTTCCATCTCTCTCTCTCAACCCTCCATCTCTCTCTCTCAACCTTCCATCTCTCTCTCAACCCTCTCTCTCTCTCAACCTTCCATCTCTCTCTCTCTCAACCCTCCATCTCTCTCTCAACCCTCCATCTCTCTCTCAACCCTCCATCTCTCTCTCAACCCTCCATCTCTCTCTTTCAACCCCAAACACGTGTTCACTTGTGACATCAGAAGACAAATGACAAACAGCAGTGTGTGTTGAGGCGTGTTGATGAGGGCTGAGGGGAGAGATGAGCAGCCACAGCAGCTCACCAACACCAGACTTAGACCCTTGGTCAGCATTGCATTGTTTAATTTCACATGTGGTTGCTCAGAAAAGAAATATTTATGTTTACTCCGCTAATGGAATTTGGATTTGTTTAATGGATAAATGTTTACATCTAGAATGAAGAGTAATAAATCAACACTTATGACAATCTTTGGAGATGTAGCCATCGAAGTGTTTCAGCTGGAGGTTTCGTAAACAATGTACGCAGCAGAAATTAGATGTCTAAGAAGTTACTCAAGGCAATTACTATTGTTTATTCGGTTTTATTTATGACCAGGTGATGTCATTATGTGTGTTTTGGTTTCTTCCACTCATCCATTGTCACTTTCATCTCTCGATCATTCTCATCTCCAGATCCAAAGGACCACAAGGGAACAGGCACTAACCCAGCCTCACTTCTCCAAGGGTGAAACAAGCTAGCGCTATCCTAGCCTCACTCCTCC
Source organism: Osmerus mordax (assembly GCF_038355195.1). Taxonomy (NCBI): domain Eukaryota; kingdom Metazoa; phylum Chordata; class Actinopteri; order Osmeriformes; family Osmeridae; genus Osmerus; species Osmerus mordax. The sequence continues at coordinate 22,282,127 of NC_090054.1, forward strand.
AAGGCTGACCCTGTCTTCTATTCTAGTATTGTCCACCTGAATCTCCCTAACCCTAACTCTAACCCTAGCTCTAACCCTGAGACTGAAGTTGGCTCCATGTTGGGGAGATGGAGGAGGTGGATGAAGTGGACCTTAGGGGCCTTGGGGAGATGGAAGAGGTGGATGAAGTGGACCTTAGGGGCCTTGGGGAGATGGAAGAGGTGGATGATGTAAGAGATGAGGAGTGGTGCTCTCCTTGCTGTAACTTCTCCCTCATCCAGCCTGACCTCATAGAAGGAGATGGAACACCTGGTCAGAGGGCTGTTAACATGTGAAATGTCTCTTTACTTTGGCACAATACCAACCCCATATAACAGGAACACTACCGTCAGCGGAAATGGCTTTTGGCTTCCTGAAATTGTCAGCGCTGAAGACAATTCTGTCTAGGAGACACTATAGAGACTTGAGATTGTGAATTGTTTTCTATCCAAATGAGCTTCATCAGTTGGAATTGTGAGTTGCATGGAGACGTCATCAGCTCAGTCAAAAAGTGATTAAATCATGGAGAGCTTGTATTGAGTGCTGGTTCTATGGAGAGCTTGTATTGAGTGCTGGTTCTATGGAGAGCTTGTATTGGAGTGCTGGTTCTATGGATAGCTTGTATTGAGTGCTGGTTCTATGGAGAGCTTGTATTGAGTGCTGGTTCTATGGAGAGCTTGTATTGAGTGCTGGTTCTATGGAGAGCTTGTATTGAGTGCTGGTTCTATGGAGAGCTTTTATTGAGTGCTGGTTCTATGGAGAGCTTGTATTGGAGTGCTGGTTCTATGGATAGCTTGTATTGAGTGCTGGTTCTATGGAGAGCTTGTATTGAGTGCTGGTTCTATGGAGAGCTTGTATTGAGTGCTGGTTCTATGGAGAGCTTGTATTGAGTGCTGGTTCTATGGAGAGCTTGTATTGAGTGCTGGTTCTATGGAGAGCTTGTATTGAGTGCTGGTTCTATGGAGTGCGTGTATGGCAGAGAAACAGCAGCCTTCTGCCCAAGGCATCACACTCACACAGAGACATATTTTATAGTCAGAGACAGCAAGCTTATACTGACTGCCAATGTATGTGTGTGAGTGTGGAAGTGTGTGAGTGAGTGTGTGTGTCATGGTGAATGAGTCAAGCTTACCCTTCAGAAGAGTCACCTCCACTGGCTCACTGATGTTTAGTATTTATATATTTACGTTACTAATTCCATTTTTGTGTTTTCATTTCGACGTGAATTTTCCTGCCCAAGCATTACCTCACACTGTGAGATCACACACAAGCACACACTTCTTTCATTTTATATCAGCCACTTAAATTCTAACACCTGCACTCCAGCCAGTGCCACCCATAGACTGCTGTGTGAAATTACTAACCATCCCCCCCTCCTCCTTCCCCCATCCCCCTTCTCCACCCCCCGTACCCCTTCCCCACCCACCATACCGTTGAATTTATTTTCCTTTTCAGAAAAGATAATTATGTATTCAGAATTGGAAGTCAAGCTCTGTTTCTGTTGTGTTTGGAGTGTGTCACCTTTGGCGAGCCGAGGAGTGTGTTGGCGTGTTCTCTAGGTTGACGTGGGGACAGGGGTGTGTGTATGGCTGAAAACCATTTGTGAAATGTGTTCCACATCCTCATCTCCAGGTGTAGACACATCCTCATCTCCGGGTGGACACATCCTCATCTCCAGGTGGACACATCCTCATCTCCAGGTGTAGACACATCCTCATCTCCAGGTGTAGACACATCCTCATCTCCAGGTGGACACATCCTCATCTCCAGGTGTAGACACATCCTCATCTCCAGGTGTAGACACATCCTGATCTCCAGATGTAGACACATCCTCATCTCCAGGTGGACACATCCTCATCTCCAGGTGTAGACACATCCTCATCTCCAGGTGGACACATCCTCATCTCCAGGTGAACACATCCTCATCTCCAGGTGGACACATCCTCATCTCCAGGTGGACACATCCTCATCTCCAGGTGTAGACACATCCTCATCTCCAGGTGGACACATCCTCATCTCCAGGTGGACACATCCTCATCTCCAGG
>NC_090054.1:22284289-22342702 GCF_038355195.1 Osmerus mordax
GGGCCCCTCTCCTCACCCAGGGCCCCTCCCCTCACCCAGGGCCCCTCTCCTCACCCAGGGCCCCTCCCATCACCCAGGGCCCCTCTCCTCACCCAGGGCCCCTCCCCTCACCCAGGGCCCCTCCCCTCACCCAGGGCCCCTCTCCTCACCCCAGGGCCCCTCTCCTCACCCAGGGCCCCTCCCCTCACCCAGGGCCCCTAACCTAAGCCTAGCTATAATGGACAGATGGTCTTACACACTTACCCTGGAAACACATTCATGACTTTGAGAAATGTGTGCGTGTTTGCATGAAAGAGAGAGTTTGTGTGCTTCAACCAGAGTACAGAAATGTTCATGTCATTAATTTTGCACACATCAAAGTAATATAAAATATTGCAGCAAAAGATAAAGGATAAAACTGTGTTCAAACCCAACGCAAAGCAAATTTTTCGCACGGCAAGATTGCATGTAAATTCAATGCAAACACGTGAATTTGCGCAATTCGCGTCAATCGCGTCTTATTTCGCTTCAGTTGAACATTTTCAACTCAAGTGAAATATGACGCTGTGTCGCCGAGAGTTTATCACTGTTGAGATGTCACTGACGTTTTAGAAGAAATGGAGGGCAAGAGTATTGTAGCTGTCTGTGGGCGTCCTCTGCTGTACGACACTACTTCGTATTTGTTTATAGTAGTCATTTCAAACATGATTTACGCTGAAAAAATACGTTTGGCTCCTAACGATTTGTTTTGCGTTTGGTGTGAACACAGCATAAAGTTCTACAGTCTTTTGGTGGTCGTTGTCAAGGTATTGTCAAGATATTTTCCAGACACATTGCAAAGCATTCGGGGGGTGTGGGGGAAGGTCTGGGGGTCTGGGGGGGCCCAAGTCTGACTATGAAGAAGACTAAAGTCAGAGAGGGGATGGTCATGTGGAGGTTGATGAGGAACTCTGCTCTGCTCTGTTCAGCAGATATGTGTGATGGGTCACAGTTGAAAACATTTACCTAACGAAGATCTACACTGCTTTATGTCTTTGTGAATGAAAGTATCAGTTGTTTGGAATCATTGACGTTTGTAGGTGTGTGTGATGCATATATGTGGTGTTGGTGGTTGGGGATGGGGAGAACAGTCGTCATGGTCACGGGCTAGCGGCCTCACCAGGCCCCCCCCCCTCTGAGGGGACACATGGTACTACGCCCCCCAACAGCCAGCCACACCACAGGACCCCCTCTCACACCAGCCAGCCAGCCTGGCGCCCAGATGGAGGCTGCTCGCCACACACACACACAGGCAGGCACACACACACACATACATACACACACACTCATGCATACATGCAAGCAGACAAACACACACACACACACATACACACACACACACTCATGCATACATGCAAGCAGACAAACACACACACATACACACACAGACATTGACACAGACACACTGACAAAGACAAACACAAACACACATTCACACAAATACACGCACGTGCACACACTCAAAAGCATAAAACATGATCACTTCATGGAAATGTAATACAGTAAACAACAACTCAGTAAACAACTCTCTAACCACAAAACAAGTCCTCTCTCGGGGTAGCACACACAGTGAATAAACATGCCCAGTCATCAGATTGTTCAGTGTGAAAGCATCAGCAGCTAAGATGAGCAAACTACTATCTATAACTAAACATGAGGAATGTTCCCTGAACAAGACAACAAGTTTACCCTCTGGCCTGTGTCCTAATCTGGCCCTGGAGAATTCTGTTGAAATGAGAAAAGCTGCAGAATGTTGCCTGTCTAATCAGAGGGGAACATTCCCCCATGTGATCGACACGCACACATCAGATCAATATTTGGACATTCTGGAATGATCCCCGATAAGAAGCCAGTGTTAGAGAGTTTATTTACCCAGGGTTAGGGTTAGGGTTTGTAGATAATCACTTTCCACATGGTCAGCAGGGGGAGCGGGGTCTACTAGAACAGTGTCTGGTTGGTCTCTGCTGGTGGTCAAGAACCAGGATTCCCAGGCCCTATACTCCCCCTATCCTCCCTCCTATCCTATCCCCCCCTCCTCCTCCCCCTCCTCCCCCCCTCCTCCTCCCCCTCCTCCCCCCCCTCCCCCCCCCTCTTCCCCCCCCCTCCTCCCCCCCCCTCCTCCTCCTCCTCCTCCTCTACTCTGCCTGGTTAATGTTTACAGGTTTATTGAACTGCCTCTTCAGGCTAATGGAAGACTAACAACATGATTGTGATTAACACATCAAGCCTGGGCCTGGCCAGAGAACAATTTGGCTCCTCAATCTGCAAACTAAACAAGCCAGAGGTGCTCTGTGTTGTCACCCTCTGATTGACCCCTCTCTCTCCCTCACCCTCATTCTCACTCCCAATCTCTCCCCCTCTCTCCCTCCCCCTAACCCTCCCCTCTCTCCCCCTCACCTCTCTCCCCCTCTCCCTCACCCTCATTCTCACTCCCAATCTCTCCCCCTCTCTCCCTCCCCCTAACCCTCCCCTCTCTCCCCCTCACCCTCTCTCCCCCTCTCCCTCACCCTCATTCTCACTCCCAATCTCTCCCCCTCTCTCCCTCACCCTAACCCTCCCCTCTCTCCCCCTCTCTCCCTCACCCTAACCCTCCCCTCTCTCCCCCTCTCTCCCTCACCCTAACCCTCCCTCTCCCCCCTCTCTCCCTCACCCTAACCCTCCCTCTCTCCCCCTCTCTCCCTCACCCTAACCCTCCCCTCTCTCCCCCTCTCTCCCCTTCACCCTCACCCTCTCTCCCCCTCACCCTCACTCACCCTCTCTCCCCCTCACCCTCTCTCCCCATCTCCCTCACCCTCATTCTCACTCCCAATCTCTACCCCTCTCTCCCTCACCCTAACCCTCCCCTCTCTCCCCCTCTCTCCCTCACCCTAACCCTCCCCTCTCTCCCCCTCTCTCCCTCACCCTAACCCTCCCTCTCTCCCCCTCTCTCCCTCACCCTAACCCTCCCCTCTCTCCCCCTCTCTCCCCTTCACCCTCACCCTCTCTCCCCCTCTCTCCCTCACCCTAACCCTCCCTCTCTCCCCCTCTCTCCCCTCACCCTAACCCTCCCCTCTCTCCCCCTCTCTCCCTCTCTCCCCTTCACCCTCACCCTCTCTCCCCCTGACTGATGCCAGGGTATCATGCCTCCCCTCATTTTCTCTCTTTCTTTCTTTCTTTCTTTCTTTCTTTCTCCAGCTCATCCTCCTCTTTCCTCATATTATCTTCTTCTCTCTGACCTGTCTTTCTTTCAGGGATGGTAAATGTGCGTCACACTCTTACAAAAACAAGCCGTCAGAAGTCCATTTGAGACGAGGTGTGAAATCTGTCCACTCCCTCCTCTCTGCAGTCTCTCCTCCCCCAGCCTCTCTGCAGTCTCTTCTCCCCCAGCCTCTCTGCAGTCTCTCCTCCCCCAGCCTCTCTGCAGTCTCTCCTCCCCCAGCCTCTCTGCAGTCTCTCCTCCCCCAGCCTCTCTGCAGTCTCTCCTCCCCCAGCCTCTCTGCAGTCTCTCCTCCCCCAGCCTCTCTGCAGTCTCTCCTCCCCCAGCCTCTCTGCAGTCTCTCCTCCCCCAGCCTCTCTGCAGTCTCTCCTCCCCCAGCCTCTCTGCAGTCTCTCCTCCCCCAGCCTCTCTGCAGTCTCTCCTCCCCCAGAGGTTAGAGGTCCCCAGCTCACCCCAGCGCCTCTGTGACAGGACCCCCGATTCTCAGCCCCTCACAGCCTGTTCAAATAATAACAACCAAAGCCAGAAGTTACGGCAGCTTTACCAAAGTATTTACAAGACAATCCCTAAGCCAACGGAGTAATGCAAGTGGGAACAGTGAAGAGTGAAATATGAATGTGAGGTTTTCATTAACTAAAAGACAGCCTGGAGGTGTACATGACCATCTCCTCTCTTGCCCTCCTCTCACTCTCTTTCTCTCTGTTCTTTCTGTTCACTGTTCTCCCTCTCCCTTTTTTTCTACCCAGCCCTCCTGAACCCCCTCCCTCCACACACACTCACACACTCACACACACACACACACACACGCACACACACTCCATCCCCCGCCAGTAGCCCCCACTCTCTTGGTGTGGTGTGAAGGACCGGGGAGGTACGTAGTGTGGCCAGTTGTTTGTTGTCACAGTCAATTATGGTGACGCACTGGAGAAGTGACAGCTCTCACTGGGTGGGAGAGGAGAGGGTCTCATAACCCGGGAGGAGGGAGGAGGGAGGGAGGGAAGGAGAAGGGAGAAGGGAGAAGAAAGGAGGGAGTTGGGAGAGTAGAAAGAGAATGCAGGGAGGGGTAGTTAAAGTGAGCAGCCTCCTCTACAGCCCATAGTGAGCAGTAGATGACTGGAGTGTCACTAAAACATTCCCACGTTTGATCTTTTGTGTTTGTGTAGATTGATCTCCCGGGCAGTTCAGAGATATTTCCTTAAAAACCTAAATCATTCACCGTATTTTGTCTTGAAGATTGTTGAGAAGACTTCAGTCCAGTATTTCCCCTCCTGGTTTATAAATATGTTAACAAGCACTTGGTTAAGTGGGTATGGTCTCTGCTCTCCTGCCCAGCCCAGGTTCTCCTGGAGAGAGGAGGTGTTGTAGACCAGGTTTTCCTGGAGAGAGGAGGTGCTGGAGACCAGGTTCTCCTGGAGAGAGGAGGTGCTGTAGACCAGATTCTCCTGGAGCAAGGAGGTGTTGTAGACCAGGTTCTCCTGGAGAAAGGAGGTGCTGTAGACCAGGTTCTCCTGGAGAGAGGAGGTGCTGTAGACCAGGTTCTCCTGGAGAGAGGAGGTGCTGTAGACCAGGTTCTCCTGGAGAGAGGAGGTGCTGTAGACCAGGTTCTCTTGGAGAGAGGAGGTGCTGTAGACCAGGTTCTCCTGGAGAGAGGAGGTGCTGTAGACCAGGTTCTCTTGGAGAGAGGAGGTGCTGTAGCGGGCCATGCGTTGAGGGACAGGCCGTTCACAAGCTGCCGTTGTGCAACCGGCTAATTTACCAGCATGAGTGCGTAACGGCAGACAACAATGTAAATCTGTCAGTCTGGGCTCTGAAGGTATGCAAGCCACAACACGGAGCGGAGCGCCGAGCCAACCTGCTCACAATCCCTCCTCTGTTATCCTGTCAGAGCAGGAAACCTTGCTGCAGGAGCAGCTCAACACACACACACACACAACCACACACACAACCACACACACAACCACACACACAACCACACACACTCACACACATTCTCACACACGTTCACACACACACACAACCACACAGACACATATTCACACACACAAATGTAGAGTAGGGCAGAGGAGAATTTATGACGTAATGAACACAAGGAGACGGGGTAGGGTGAGGTGTTGGGTAATGTATAAGGTGATGTGGTTTGAGTTTGTACTTTAGATACAATGTTTTTGCACTGTGTCTTTCAACATGAACAGTTCCTTGGCCTTAACCACTGTAAGACTCTTACAACTATGAACTAGTCCTGATTATCTGCTACACATACTGCATGGGTTAGGTTTGGGGTTAGGGTTGGGCACGTTTGTACATTGCTTTGGAAAAAGAAGTGTATGTCAATGTGGGGCTGATCATGAGCAGGGAATCGAGACCACAGGCATGCCAAGGTCAGGCCTTTAAACTGCTGGTTTGGGGCGAGGGGTGATTTAGGTGCTGGGGGGGGGGAAGGTGTTGAGCGCTATGCTGTTAATGACAGCAGGACACAGTGCAGAGTCTCTAGCCTGGGCTGGGGGGGAAGGGGAGGGGGGTCAAAGGTGAGACAGCACATTTACTGACCCTGTGATTTATTCCCTGCCCCCCCCACTATAAACACAAGGAGAGCAGTGCATGATGGGAAAGCAGTGAACCTCCAGCTCTGTCCTCTTGTTGTTCCAGATTCCAGAAGGTTCTGTGAGCCATTCGGATATGCAGGGAACTTACTGACACGTCTAGCAACCAGCATAAGTTGTCTTAGAGGTTAACTTTTGTTAACAGGAAGTACTTGGTCTGACTTTCCGCTGGGCCTGTAAACAGGAAGTACTTGGGCCTAACTTTCCGCTGGGCCTGTAAACAGGAAGTACTTGGGCCTGACTTTACGCTGGGCCTCTAAACAGAAATTACTTGGGCCTGACTTTACGCTGGGCCTGTAAACAGGAAGTACTTGGGCCTGCCTTTACGCTGACCCTGTAAACAGGAAGTACTTGGGCCTGACTTTACGCTGGGCCTGTAAACAGGAAGTACTTGGCCTGGCTGCGAGGGTGAGCTAACCAGACCCGGTGCTGTGACTCAGCAGCCAAGTCTGAACAATGTTTAACTGTTCTTCCTGCTGCTCCAGACAGAATGACTCTGCAGACCACCAGAGTCAGCACTAATGGATAACCTCCACCACACTCCACTGTGAGATCTCACCACTGCAGTTAGCATCAAGCTCTGTGTCACTGCTGGCTATTGAATTTGTGGGACATGACTTTACACTCCAGTATAGGACAGGCAGAACTCAAGTTTGGGGAGGAATCTGCATAACTCTGCTGACAGGATCATCTTCACTGCAAAACAAGCAGATCCTTTTACGTATGGCACTGGACTAAAACCACATTCAAATAATTCACATCTGAAAACAACAGGGTGTTTTGCTCACTAATGTTGGTTTCTGGGTCATCTCTGTTGGAACTGAATAACATTCAGTGTCTAAAGAGGAGCCAAGCTATCTATGCCAAGTTCACTGTCAGGGCGTGGATTGTCAAACCATTAAAAACCACCATATAAAGGCTGCCTAACTCCAGCTGGAGCCAGCAGCTAGCAGCTCTGATAATCATAGCAGTGATACTGTCCTTGTGGGATTCCAAACCCACTATGCTTCTGCAAGCAGCACCCTGAGGTCTAGAGACCCCCTCTTCTCCTCTCCCTTCTACGTGAGCATTGGGAACGACCCTTCACAACTCGGAAATGTCTGCTTCCCTTTCCATCTTCTAACCTCCTTCTGAGAGGAGTGTCTGTTTGTAAACTCAGACAGAATACAATTAGACTGGTATCAGGTGAGGATGAGCAGCACATGGTGGCTGGCGGATGGGAATCAGTTTTACGGCCCCTCAGGAAGGAGAGGTAGCTGCCTGTTGTTGATTAGCTCACTTCAGCAGCTCCTCTTTAGCATAGCAGCACAGTTTCCTTTCTGATGATGGAGAGGGAGAGCTCATGTATTGACTGAAACCCTCCAAGCATAGTTACTATGCTAGTACTGTAGCCGGTGTGTGGTGAAACTCACTCCTCAGGTATGTAACAGGCCACCCGCGTCAACGAATTGCTAGCTTTTCGTTGGCGTAGTTGGTAGTGGCGGCGCTTGGGAAGTCAGAGGTGGTCGGTTCGACTCCTGGTCGGAGTGAACAGTGGCCCGTATACCTCTGACCTCGGAGCTTGCAAGACCACGTCTGTTACAGTAGCATAGCATAGGTTCTGCAATTCCTATTTATAACCTTTAAAAACTATTATGGGATAGTAAGAGTTGTCAGAGTTATCGCTTCTTCCATCCCCCACTGGCAGGAGGGGGGGTAAAAGATGTGGGAGAGAGGGAGGACAACAGCAGGCTGCGTAGTTTCCCCTGCTCTGCTGCCTGGAGCACTGCTGGGCAGAAGCTAAGCGTGATGAGGTTTCTCCTGGGCTGTAAACCAAGATGGGAGAAGACTTGAACGTCCCTCCCCCATCTCTCGCTCTCCCTTCCTCTGTTTCAACCCTGCTGCCACCTCTCCTCGCTGATGGCTTCACTGCTGGAGACAAACACTGATGAAGCAAGAGAGAGCCATTCACACCCCCTTGCCTTTCACAAAAGGCCTTATTAGTTGCCCTCTTTAGAAAGAGTAGGAGAAGCCCCCTCCCTGGACTTCCATACTGGAAGAGAGAGAAAAAAGTTAGGGGAGATTAGCCTCTCTCCCTCTGTTCCACTGCTCTCTCTTTCAGAGCCCTTTAGAAGCCCAGAGCCAATGAGAGAGACAGCTTGGAGTGGACTGCAGGGGCCCGCTGCTGAGAAGAGCCTGGGGCCATTGTAGTCAGGATCCCAGGAATGATCTTAACATTCACAGTCAGAGTCTGAGAGTCTACTGGGAGGGATCAACACATGTTTTCTTGAATCCTTATATTTGCTCATCTGCAGTAACAACTGCTGTTCAGAGTGACTTACAGTAATTTGGTGTAGGTACAAGAAATGTTGGCTAAAGTGAATTTGGTAGGCAAATGCTCAGAAGCTAGTTGATCCCAAATATGAATTAGTAAAATACCTCCTACTATGCGCTTATCGGTATAACATTGCTTCTGTCCACAGGGCGGCGTTGTTACTGCGGGTTGCTAGTGGCCGAAAGGGAGAGGAGGACTATGCACGCATGGGCCAAGTTTGTAGTGAGCGCCGTAAGTTGAGCCGTCTCCGCGGGCGTACGGAGCAAGGCTCGTCATTTCTTTGAGGCAGAAGCGTACAACGGGGGACACTGAGTTTTGATTGGCGGAGGAAGGCAGAGCCAAAATCACTCTCGCCAGGAAACGGGTCGAATTTCAGGGGGGAGTGACACCCACTAGAGTGAGGGAGGGGGGCAGTGTGTGGGGACGTAAGGAGGAGAAAAAAATCTAGCTAGTAAACCTGACAAAGCGTCTGAGAACACAACGAGGATTGTCGGGGGAGAAGACGCCGAGCCGCGAGGGACCGTATATTGATGGATTCTATGTTCTTGGATAGTAGATCGGCGTTCATTTCCGCGCTCTAGTTTTCACACGTTGTGAGATTTGCATTTACAGTGCACTACTTTAGAACACTGACATAAATGCCTCTAAAAGAAACTTGCTGAGGAAGTGAAGTTTCGGGAACCTATGTTTTTCTGTCTGTTTTTGGAGGATATATGCATTGAAACGCGGATTTCTTCAAGTGCAGTGGACTACTAAATATTTTGGAATACATGAAACGATTTTTTTCTGTGATTTGAGTCGGTTCTTTTGGGTTCTGCTGCTTTAAGCTTTGCATTTTTTGGTGCAGTGGGGAGTAAGAGCTACACATTCCTCTCTCGTTCCGGCCCGTGCATTCGGCTCTCTGCATGCAAACAGGAGATCTTCAACACTTTAGTCCGTCTTGGTGAGTACTTTCCAACCGGCAGAATGTGTGAATATGTCGCGTAACGTCATGGCTTGGCTACCCTCGACCCTCTGACAGTCTGATCCAGATGCAGACCAGTCACCGCGCATCTCCCGTCATGTCTGGGAAAGTTGAGTTGGTAGCTTAGCTTAAAGTTGCTGTAGCTTTACAGATTTTCCTCAATTTTTTGTCAATAAAAAGAAAGAAAAAAAGCCAATCCTAGGCCTAAAATATGGATTTATTGTAAGAAGCATCAATGTAGGCCTTTACTTTTCCGACCCACAGTATTTCTTCTACGTGTAGATTCTTTGATTGTATTTTGTATGAGTAAAATAAGGCTACAAATTATGTATATTGAGCAAATCATAATTCAAGCAGACGAAAAAACGTATCACAGTATGCGCGCGGATATTTTCTTCTGGAGATTATAGATTACATTGTAAGCAAGTTTCAGTCTTTAAAACATTGAAATACATTCCCCTGGCTGCATCATTCACTGTACTCTCCTTAACAACTATTAAGGTAATTTTCTTGTAACATTTTCTCCATTGCCTTTATGGTGCCGATAATGTCAATTAATAATTTCTTGTTTAATTGTTTACGTTAGCCTACATTAATGGTGCCAATTATCCTGTGACCACAGTTGTTATTTCACTGCATTAAGATGGACCTCTAAATCACTGAGCGCTCTAAATGAGCCTTCATTGTAAAAAAAATAAAAAATAAAAATAAAAATAAAAATTGATTTGAATTTCAATAGGAATTCAATCAGTGCCAAGAAATTTCATTCAGAAGCCCTGGTTTAAAGGGGGGATATGGAAACTTGTGGACGTGCATAATGCTCCAATCCCTCAGGGATCCAAACCTGTTCGCCACCTAACTGCAGCATCCAGAATACTTAATGAAACGTTTACAACCCAAGATATGTTATGTAATGAAACAAACGTGCACTACACAAATGAAAAATTCCGTAAAGCCGAGGTAGGCTGTAACTGTAGCCTTTTGTTTAACCTTGCTTGCTGTCTACATCTATTGTATATAAATATAATATTTGAGTCTTCGATGTGTCCCTCGATTTAACCATGTTAACCAGGTTACTACAACCTTTAGTTGGCCAAGACCCTAGTTCTCCACGCTGTCTCCAGCACGTGCATAAATCTGGCCTCAGTGATGTGATGCGCTTGTTCGGTCTTATTTGTGGCCCACGATCGGTTTTCTCGAGGGTCACTATAGATGAAACGGAGCCTCTTGACACCTTGGCGGTTTGCTCCCGTCACATGGCATGCATCTTTCGGGGTAAACTAATCAATATCTCGCAGCTGGAACAGAAGGCGCTCGAGGAAGCGTGACTTGGGTGCCGGTGCAGCAAGCTTCAACCCTCCCGAGACTCTTCAACCGGATTGAACCGCAGATGTCTGGCCAATACCCTGGCGCAATCCTTAATGTCTTGCACTGAACGTGCTATTTAACGGTTTCCATTGATAAAATATTAATCTAAATTAATCGAAAGCAACAGGATTGATTAATCTGTTGTGCACTGGAAAAGTGGGAAAAATATAGGCCGACCGGGTAAACTGTTCAAAAAAGTGGTGTTAAGGTGTAATCTGTAATGTATCAGAAATATGATAGACTATATAATATACGTTGACTTTTTAAGAATTATTAGGTTTTCTCAAATAAGATGCTGGTAGCCATATGCGGAATCTAAATTAAAATAAAATTCAAGTTATAAAATAAAAGTTGAAAAAAATAAAAAATAAAATCTTCGTTCAATTTTGGTTCTCATTGTAATTACGCAATTTAGCCTATAGTTGCATATACAAATAATTACTAAAAGTATTCTCAGCACGCCGTTTAGTCACTGGTCCTTCAGTGGAGTACATTGTTACAGGGAACAGCTGTCACAGTAATTAGGGGACAGTAGTTCAGAATGAAAGGTAGGTAGCTGTATTGTAGTTGACTGTGTGTGCGTGTATTGTAGTTGTGTGTTGAGTGTGTAGTTGTGTGTTGAGTGTGTAGTTGTGTGTTGAGAGTGCATCAGAGTTTCGGTATGTCTGTGGCGAGGCTCGTTCGACAGCATTTCGAGAAACGATCTCCTGCTTTCTAACACTCTCTCGCTCTTTTTCTTTCTCTTTTCGTATACAGAATATATATATATACACCTCTCTCTCTTTTGTTTCTCTTTTATCTCTGTCACTTATTATTCTGTACTGGTGGAGTGAGAGGATGCCAGCAGGGTTATTGTACAGATTTTGTGTGGGTTGACATCATAACATTATTTATCAAGTAATTAATTAATGTTTCTCCATTTTCCTCACCACATGCTTGCCCAACTGTCCTTCATACTAACCCTGGTCTCCTTCATCCTTTCATCCCAACTCTCCTGTCTTCCCTCTCCTCTCCTCTGCCCTGCAGCCCAGGTGATTGCTGGGACTTCCAGTGGGTGACAGGCCAGACAGCCTGCAGTTGATGGTTGGGTGGTGGAGCCCCTCAGATGGGATCCTTGTCCAGGGGGAGGCGAAGGAGGGGGGCATGGCTGGACCTGCGCCCCAGTAAAGGCATGGCCTCGTGGGCCTGGCTTCTTGCAGCTGTCCTGCTGTCGCTGCTGACAGCCACCCTGGCCAGACCTCCATTCACTGCTACAGAGGAGGAGGAGGAGGGGGGGGCCACGACGGAGCCTGAAGGTACGACCCTGGGGGGGGGGGGGGGGGGGGGGGGGAGAGACACTGCTTGTTGACCTGACCAAAGAGTGGTGGAGTTGTAAAGGGTAGGTTGGAGTGGTGGCTTGTGGTTGGGTAGATCTGGCTGAAATAATTCCACAGAAAACAAGTAGTTGAGGCTACGTTTTGGGGGGAAAGAAAAGGAAAAAAATAAACTCACCTTTGGTATGTCCAAAATATTTACCACATGGCACACAGCTTAGTCTTAGTCATTTCCTGGCAATTTAGCTCTGTCAGAGGCAGGGGCTGTGATACCTGTGTGTGTGTGTGTGTGTGTGTGGTAGAAGATGAGGAGGAGTGCGTGTGTGTGTGTGGTAGAAGATGAGGAGGAGTGTGTGTGTGTGTGTGTGTGGTAGAAGATGAGGAGGAGTGCGTGTGTGTGTGTGGTAGAAGATGAGGAGGAGTGTGTGTGTGTCTGTGGTAGAAGATGAGGAGGAGTGTGTGTGTGTGTGTGTGTGGTAGAAGATGAGGAGGAGTGCGTGTGTGTGTGTGGTAGAAGATGAGGAGGAGTGTGTGTGTGTGTGTGGTAGAAGATGAGGAGGAGTGTGTGTGTGTGTGTGGTAGAAGATGAGGAGGAGTGCGTGTGTGTGTGTGGTAGAAGATGAGGAGGAGTGTGTGTGTGTGTGTGGTAGAAGATGAGGAGGAGTGCGTGTGTGTGTGTGGTAGAAGATGAGGAGGAGTGTGTGTGTGTGTGTGGTAGAAGATGAGGAGGAGTGCGTGTGTGTGTGTGGTAGAAGATGAGGAGGAGTGCGTGTGTGTGTGTGGTAGAAGATGAGGAGGAGTGTGTGTGTGTGTGTGCGTGGTAGAAGATGAGGAGGAGTGCGTAATGTGGCTGGGACTGTTTTCACAGGTATTTTTCTCGTGCCCTGCTGCCCCAGAAAGAGAGAGATAAAAGAGAGATTAAATGAGGAGAACAGAGACAAAAAGAGAGAGGGAGATAGAAAGAGAGAGAGACAGAGAGGGAGATAGAAAAAGAGAGAGAGATAGGAGGCGAGAAAGAGTGTGTATGGTGGCACATGGGGTTTTTGAACTCTGCTTATAGTTTACACCTGCCTAGCATGTCAAAACCTTTTTAGGTGTTTCTAAAGGTTGAGGAAAATATTTTCATTATTTCTCTCTGTGATGTTTAGCTGTTCAGTGTCTCATTGTCTCAGCTGAGACTATAACGGAGCAGTGATTTCAGAAGGAAACATTTTCTTCCTTTTAATAGTTTTTTGTTCCATCAAACCCTGGGACATTGTTTAGGTTTTTACGCCTAGCTTCTTAGTTCTGGCAAGTAGGAACACTTTCAGGGGCTATTTTGAAATGAATTTGAAACTGCTGGAAAAAGGTTAAAACACCTTCTAGAAGGTTCTGTCCCCCTGATGGACACGTACGTAGCCAGCAGCGTGTTTATCTGTTGTGGGGACATCTGTCCAAGTGTCATCCTAGTCTGGGCTCTGAGGTCATTGGGTGTGCTCAAGCCTTCGGCGAGAGCACAACCTTTGTTCTCTCACATATATGTTATTATTATTATTCTTGCCCCCCTAAAACTCAGTCAATATTTGGCCTACATAGACAACCTAGGTGTCAAAAGTTTCGTCTTGGTAGCGATTGAGTTGCTTCTATTGGGATTTACGTTCCGTTGCATGGTTTAGGCTCAAGTTACGTTTTTGTGGCGAAAAGTGAAGCTAACGGTGGCTAATTTGCTAGCCACAGTCACTGACGTTACTAACGTCACTACGTCACTAACGTCACGAAAACACGCGTGACTACCTGTAGCAGAACATTCGTTTCGCATCTGTTAACTTGGGGGATAGCTAGGCTAACTATAGCTTTACTGCAAGGCAGCTGCAGAAACGCCACAAGCAAAGAGGCCAGGGTGATAACTATTTACTTATTTTACTTTGTGATGTGAAACACAATTGTAAAATGTAATGTACAATATTATCTGATATTATTAAGGAAGTAGGCCCACATCTACTTTCGGAAACGGTAGTCTACTATTTCACTGAGGCATTAGCATGACATTAGCCTCTGTTACCCGGGCAACACATACTACAGTGGTCTATGATGCATCTGTTTTCAATCATTAAAAAAAACATTCCTCACAAATACATTTTCGTTGTAGGATTTATTATGACATTACATTACAAGTAAACGATTTGTTGGTGAAATTATCATTACCTGTGGTTTCAAACCAGTGTTGCTCACTGCAATGCTGTAGCCTACACGAGACACACTACAAAAAAAACATCTACACAGCTGTTTAGGAAGTCAAACGGCGACAGAACATGTTTGGCACTCCCCTTACTTAAATCAAAAGTCTATCTAACTACTAACCTGAACTTCATTGCCACAGGCCCACAGCCTAAACTTTGTCAATCTGTTCATGAAAATAATTAATTTCAGCCTAAACCGTACAACGGAACGTTAAATCGAATTCAACCAACGCAGTCGCTACCAAGACGAACACAGCAGTAGTCTAGTACTGTACTGTAGTAGTAGAATTTACCT
Source organism: Osmerus mordax (assembly GCF_038355195.1). NCBI lineage: Eukaryota > Metazoa > Chordata > Actinopteri > Osmeriformes > Osmeridae > Osmerus > Osmerus mordax. The sequence continues at coordinate 22,298,577 of NC_090054.1, forward strand.
GGGCAGCTTCTCCACACAGGGCCATATCGCATTTTGCGTTGTTACTGACAATGATCTCTACCAGTGAGCTTTTTATGAATGAGCGATTTTCCACTAAATAAATGTCAAGCTTATTTACGTTTTTGGGGGCATATTTTCAGTTAGCAGATGGTACTGTTTGAATCGCGATTCTATCTTCTGCCGGTAACGTCGTAGAATAATCTTCAAAGGGGGTTCTTTATTAATGAATGAATGCAATATGAGTAGGCTAAATGCCTGAAAATATCACGAGAAGGGAAAACTTAAAAGGACGTTTAAGTCATAGAGATAAGGTCAATTTTTACACCGGTCTGCCAAATTTATTCGTTTTGATTCAGCCTGTCAGCTGCCTCTTGCAGGGGAAATGAGAAGACATCTATTTCATTCTACACTTCACTCGTATTTTGAGTTGTAAATGAGCAGCAAAAAAAAGATGCTTTTAAATCTATGTAATCTTTATAAATAATAAGTAGGCCCGATGCATTTTTATATAAAATATACAGACCCCTGTGCAACCGACGCAAGCAAGCACACCCTACAATTTCCCCAGAAATTGTATCCTCTCTAGTTAGTGTTGTTGTGATGGATACTACATCACATCCCTCTGTCTTTGTTCCACACTGTAATCAATCTGGACAACCAAACGCTTCCACCTCCACCCAACCTCCACCTCCACCACCCAACCTCCACCTCCACACAACCTCCACCACCCAACCTCCACCACCCAACCTCCACCTCCACCCAACCTCCACCACCCAACCTCCACCTCCACCCAACCTCCACCTCCTCCACCCAACCTCCACCACCCAACCTCCACCCCTCAACCTCCACCTCCACCCAACCTCCACCACCCAACCTCCACCTCCACCCAACCTCCACCGCCCAACCTCCACCTCCTCCACCCAACCTCCACCCAACCGCAACCTCCACCTCCAACCTCCACCTCCACCCAACCTCCACCTCCACCCAACCTCCACCTCCCCCACCCAACCTCCACCTCCACCCCCCACCCCACCTCCACACACTCTCACCTCCACCCACCTCCACACACTCTCACCTCCACCCACCTCCACACACTCTCACCTCCACCCCCCACCCCACCTCCACACACTCTCACCTCCACCCACCTCAACACACTCTCACCTCCACCCACCTCCACACACTCTCACCTCCACCCCACCTCCACACACTCTCACCTCCACCCCCCACCCCCACCTCCACACAGTCTCATCCCCCCACCTTCACCCATAAGAGGATTTGCAGATATTTGACTTCAGATAGGAGATTAGGGAGACTGGAGTCTGGAAGTCATGTGACTGAGGATTAAGTGGCTGGACCTGGGTCACATGAGGAGGGCTGCATCACAACCTGCCCTCCGCTTTCCAACACACATGCACACACACACCAGACACACACACATGCACACACACATGCACACACACACACACTAGAGAAGGAGAGAGAGATGGAGGGAGAAGGAGAGAGAGAGGGAGAGGAAGAAGGAGAGAAATAGAGTGTGAGAGAGATTGTACAAGTTGTACAAGTTAGGTATTGTTGTCAGTCCAGCCTCCTGCCTGGTCTCTATGGTCTGCTGTGTTTACCTTGTCCAGTATCTAGATTGGCCCTGTGATTAAAATACCCTGTGTGTGAACTGTGATACACCACTGGAGCTGAACAGAGGTGTCTGTGTGTGAACTGTGATACACCACTGTGTGCCTGGGTCCTGCAATGGGCTCTTGTGAGTTAATGTGCACTGTGAACTATGTGTCAGAGGAACTGACAACACAGACACAAAGAAGGCAAGCTAACAATGGTTTAGCTGGAGCCAAACTTGGCTCAAACTGGTCAGGTCAGTAGAGCAAACGTGAACAGAGAGACACACTGTTCAATAGTCTCGCTCAGGTGTTTTCTAACAAGATAAATAGATCGAAAGACAATTAGGATGGACAAATCCACCTTGTGTTACTGGATGGCAGGGTGTGTGGGCGAGGCTGGAGGCTGGGGGTGTGTGAGCGAGGCTGGAGGCTGGGGGTGTGTGGGCGAGGCTGGAGGCTGCGGGTGTGTGGGCGAGGCTGGAGGCTGCGGGTGTGTGGGCGAGGCTGGAGGCTGGGGGTGTGTGGGCGAGGCTGGAGGCTGGGGATCTTCTGGGATCTCTACAGGATCAGGGTTGTAAAAGTATAAAAGTGTCAGACTGCAGCTGGCTTGTTAATGACAGTGTTTGTGTGTTGTGTGTGGCTTAGTGGCAATGAAACTGAACTCTCCCACTGAATAAACGGTGTGTGTCTGGCTCAGTGGGCAGTTAGCCTGCATTATACACAAAGGTTATATATACTAGCCACTAACGTTAACCAGCGTTACACATGGAGGTTGTATATACTAGCCTCTAGGGTTAGCCATAGCCCTGAGGTGTGCTGGAGGTGTGACCTGCTGTTTGCTTTGGCTGCAAAACCCAGGACACACCTTGTTCCTCCTCCTGCAGGATCTTCTCCTGCAGGACAGGATCTTCTCCTGCAGGATCTTCTCCTACAGGACAGGAGTCCTGGAAGGAGCAGGCAGGACTGGAACTAGGAAGTTTGAAATGTTCCGGTTTTCAGTGCTGGCTGCAGCAGCAATTGTGGTGCCCTGAGGTCTGAGGGGGTAGCTGCCCCCCACTGACCCCCCCAGCTCTGACGTCACAAGAACCAGGGGACCAGAGGATGACTGTGTGTGACTAGTGGGGTGGCTGGACACAGGGCTGTTACCAAGGACACCACCGAGAGGCAGTTGGCAAAGCCGCCCTATTGTCATGACAATAAAGCTGTTTGGGATTTGAATTTGAAAGGGGAAGCATGAGAATGGAGAGAGAGACAATAAGGAAGAGTCCTGGGATTTGACTGTGAGGAAGAGAGGGAAGAGGACAGTGAGAAGATAAAAGAAGAGAAAGGATATGAGGAAAGGGATGATGGAGTTAGCATGTATAATGAGCTGTATCTGTGTGTGTGGGTGAGTTGGGGCGGGGGTCATTGTAAATGTGTGTACTTATGGATATTGGTTTTAACTATCAGTATTCCTCTTCCGTAACCTAACCTACAGAACAGGAGCTTCAGTTTAAAGTCAGGCTGGTATGATGGCTAGGAGTATCTCTCACGTGTTCCACTCCAGGAACACCTTCATGGGGCTCCCGGGGGAGACAGACAGAGACAGACAGACCGAAGTTAGTGGTGTGAGAATTGGTTGCTGCGTCTTACCGTGGTCAGAGATCCTTATTACTCCAGACAGGATGGTGTGAATGTGGAGAGGAGAGACAAATAAAAGAGACAGGAAGGGAGAGAGAGAGAGACAAGGAGAGAGAGAGAGACAGAAGGAGAGAGAGAAAGAGAGAGAAGGAGAGCGAGAGGTGTGAGATTGATCCTGGCAAACTCTCACCTGATGGACACAACGATAATAACTGTCGCTGACGAGGAAGAGGAGACAGGAAGGGCTGCAGAAAGAGAATGTCTCTCTCCCTCTCTCTCTCTTTCAGTCTGTGCGGAGTGAGAATTGAGAGAGGGAGAACTCAATATACGTAAGGAAGCCTGCAAGATAGGGAGTGAGGGAGGGCAGGCTGTTTGATTGGAACTGAGCGAGCTGTCTGACGAGGGGAGGTGAGTCCCCCCCTGCAGAGGGGGAGACAACACAGCCATGATGAGTTTCACCTCTTCACCTCACCATCCCACAGGGGCTGGGGGCTGGAGGCTGGGGGCTGGAGGCTGGGGGCTGGGGGCTGGGGGCTGGGGGCTGGAGGCTGGGGGCTGGAGGCTGGGGGCTGGTGTGTGTGTGCAGGTCCCCAAGGTTCCCATGAATAATCAGGCATGTTGGGGGTGTCAGCAGGGTGGGTCAGGGTCAGGGTCAGGTCAGCAGGTCAAGTGGGGAGGGGGAGGGTGATAGAGAGGAATGAGGGAGAAGAGGGGCAGTGAAGGAGAAGACACAGGAGACAGATGGACACAGAGGCAAAGAGCATCCAGAAGTATTGAGTGTGTATGTGGGTGTGTTTGTGTGTAAGTGTGTATGTGTGTGTGTGCGCTCACCTGCCAGGGTTATCTTTAGTGCTCCATTGTGTGTGTATAGTGTATATTTAGTTTAGTTTAGTTATATATGTACATGTGTGTGTGACAGAGCGCTAGTGCCATGGTGTCATCCTCTCTCATATCAGCTTTCCCTGCTGGGCCTCAGAACTAGTCTGCTCTCCTAGCTATGTTGACAGACAGAGAGAGGTAGAGTGTGTGTGTGTGTGAGAAATTCCAGGTGTTTCTTAGCCGGGGGGGGGCTCATATTGGGGCCCTATGTGGCTGTATCTGCTGTCTCCCTAGAGGAGGCCTGGGCTACATCAGCAGAGAAACATCTCAGCTCAGTGTTAACAGGAAGCCCATCAGTAATGATGGCATGGAAGCACAGTCATGAGGGTTCCCTGATCTGAAATTGGAACACAGCTTCCCCCAGTCAACACTGCTACTCCTCCCAGGACCACCCACTCAGGCTGGGGGGAGCTGGGGGAGGGTGGAGGCTGGGTAGGATGGGGGTTGAGGGTGGGTGGGTTCTACTATATTTCCGGAGCGCTGGAAGTAAAGACTAGACCTGAACCTGTTTAGAAGCTGGACACAATCTGCCGGCTCACTGCCAGTGGAATTACTTTCCCTTCCTGCTGAGGACTGGGGGTGGGAAAACGCGCACGCACGCACACACACACACACACACACACACACACACACACACACACACACACACACACACACACACACACACACACACACACACACACACACACACATAAAGGTGGAGGAATGTTTTTGGGAGAGGTTTGCGGAGGTACAGGAAAGGTTGGGAGCATTTCTCCCTCTCTAATTGTCCCTATGAGGGACAATTGTCACTGTGAGGGCCTCACATGACTGCAGGTTCCCTCCACTTCACTCCTCTCTCAGCTCCACCTCTTTCCTGAGTGAGAACTCACACACACACACATAGATTATCTGACACACACATGCAAATAGAAAGACACACACACATACACGACAGTTTTGTAAACTTTTTTGTTCGGCAATAAACAAAACTTGGACTGTCCCCAAACGTTTTTATAAGGTTTTGAGATATGCAGACTGAGCTTATCCAGAGAATCCTGAATGTATATGTGTGTGTGTGTGTATTTGTGTGTGTACTGTATGCATGTGTAAGTATGTATCCATGTGTGTGTATATGTGTTAGTGCAGTTGTGTGTGTGTGTGTATATTCCTGTGTCAGGGTCTGCGTGAGCCTGAGGGTGAGACTGGGCCTGGTTTCAATATATACTGCATGATCCAACATACTTTTATGGCATAGTTACAGTGTCTAAGTCAAAGTTGTTGCTGCATGTTCTGTCCTAACACCTGGACTTCCAGCCTCCAGGTTTGTTAGCTGGTACTGGACCTCCAGGTGTGGTAGCTGGTCCTGGACCTCCAGGTGTGGTAGCTGGTACTGGACCTCCAGGTGTGGTAGCTGGTCCTGTTCTCCTGCTCCCTAGCCCTGCTCCTGGGCCATGTTGAGTACAGAGGAGCTGCAGATGATCTCAGATCTCAGAAAGACTTTGATGCTCTCTGGAGTTCAGAGGTTTGTCGCTTTAGCGTGTGGAGAGATTTTAAACCAGATTCTCTGTGGCTGTTTCAGAGAGAGAGACAGAGAGATACAGAGAGAGATACAGAGAGAGATACAGAGAGAGATACAGAGAGAGATACAGAGAGAGAGACAAAGAGATACAGAGAGAGATACAGAGAGAGGTACAGAGAGAGATACAGAGAGAGGTCAGACCACATTGAGGTCAAGGTTTTGCTGTCATAAACAAGGAAAAGAGAGAGAAGAGAAAGGTTCCCGCATAAAAGCTTCATCTTTCAGAGCTTTCCTGGCTGCCTAACCTTCTGACAGACATAGTTTTATATCTTTTTATTTAGTAGAGAACAGTTTTTCCTGCTGTACTCACTCACACACACCCTGACTGGCTGTCTTGTGTGCTGAGAGGAGGGTGGGTCTTGTTCCCTGCCCTCCTCTGCTTGGGCTTAACTGCATGCTTCAGAAACAGGATCGTAAAACGAGACTTGATATCCGGAGAAGGGGCATATGTGGGGTGATTTGAAACTCTGGATTCATCAGTATTTACATTCGGTTTAACTTCTTTTTCTTTCAGTTGCTCTTGCTGCAGTTGAGTTCAGTGCATCCATGGGGTTATGTGGTGTTTTTTAATTTCTTACACTATTGCTTGTTTCTTTCCTCTCCCACCTTTCTTTCTGTCTCTCACTCCTTCTTCGCACCCTGTCACCCTTCCTCGCCCTCCTCCCTCCTTCGCTGCGCAGAACCTCCAACCAAATACCAGATCTCTAAGCCCACGCTCTGCTCGCTCCTGCCGGGGGAGGTGCTGAAGCTGAGCTGCCCTCTGCCCCAGGGCAGCATCACCTGGACCAAAGATGGCACCTCCCTGGGGGCCAACAACCGCACCCTGATAGAGCAGGCGGTGCTGCAGATCCGGGATGCCACGCCCCGGGACTCGGGGCTGTACGTGTGCAGCAGCGGCCTGGCTGGGGCCCCGGGCTCCGAGAGCCTTCAGCTCTGCTTCATAGTCAACATCACAGGTGAGTCAGGCCAGGGTAGGGCCAGGCTAGGCCCAGGACAGGCTAGGCCCAGGACAGCAGGGCAGGCTAGGCCCAGGGCAGGCTAGGCCCAGGACAGCAGGGCAGGCTAGGCCCAGGGCAGGCTAGGCCCAGGACAGCAGGGCAGGCTAGGCCCAGGGCAGGCTAGGCCCAGGACAGCAGGACAGGCTAGGCCCAGGGCAGGCTAGGCCCAACATGGAGCAACCTCCTCCTGTAGGAAGAGAGCTGAGGAGCTGAGCATAGCCTCTCTTATGGCCTGCTGTGTGAGAGACCTGCTGTGGGTGTGTGTGGACGGGAGTGGCCAGGAGGGGAGGGGCCAGGAGGGGAGGGGCCAGGAGGAGAGGGGCCTGGAGGGGAGGGGCCAGGAGGGGAGGGGTCTGGAGGGGAGGGGTCTGGAGCCCTTGGCTGGAGCTGCTGGCTGGGGCCATGACTCACTGAAACTCTTTACTGTGACAACAGTAAAGAGTGTTTGGGGCTGTATCCACTGTAGGTAGGCATGGGTTCTGCATATGCACATGTGTGGATGTGTGTGTATGGGGATGTGCACTTGTGGATTTGTATGTATGTGTCTATAAGTGTATGTGTGTGTATGTGGGTGTATGTGTGTGTGTATGTATGTGTGTGTGTATGTGTGTGTATGTGTGTGTGTATGTATGCTTGTACGCGCATATGTGTGCGTGTCCTGGAGGGAGCGGAGCTGGCTAATGGTGGTGCTCTCTGCAGATGCCATCTCGTCTGGGGATGATGAAGATGACAGCGAGCGTTCGGAGGACGTGGGGGCAGATGCAGCCGACCAGATGAGTGAGTATGGGGGCAGGCTCACGGTCCTCCTATGGACCAGATGAGACACACTGAAGCCACAGAGCAACAGAGTCAGCCAAGTTGAGCAGTCGTCTCGTTCTGCTGTCTGTGGATGGAGAGGGCCCGTTCTAGCCGGGGTGTAATTTGAGACGAGTTACTCTGCTGTGTCGGCCCTGTGTAAACTCTGACTGGGAGAGTGTGTTTGTAGGAGTGTGTCTCCCAGCAAGGCTCCAGGGAACAGGAATCCTTCACATTCCTCTAGTCTGGTCAGTCAGCTGGAGTAGGTTAGCGACCTGATGGGAGATGGCCTGATCTGTGTGTTAGAGAGAGAGTGTGTGTTAGAGAGAGAGTGTGTGTTAGAGAGAGAGTGTGTGTGTGTTCGAGTGAGAGAGTGTGTGTGTTAGGGAGAGAGCGTGTATGTTAGAAAGAGAGTGTGTGTGTGTGTTCGAGAGAGAGGCTGGGCTGGGCAACAACAGCCAAGAGGAGTCTGCAGGAGGTGGTCCTGCAAGGACGAGCTTAGAAAGGTGGAGGGGGAGGCCTGGGGCAGGGGGGGCCAGAGAGAGTTTGGCCTCAGTAAGACAGGGATACAGGGGTCAGGTGGGTTTGTGTCCTTTGAAGTTGTGCATCTCCGGACAAGGATCCTGGGAAACCCTCAGACACAGCTACCAGGCTGGGGTCAGAGTTCACCTTGGAGAGACAGGCTCTGGACGGGCCAGTCCTCACCTCATCTGTCTCTCTGTCGGCTCCAGGAAGGGTGGACAGGGTGAGTGGATGGAGGAACGATGGGAGGGATGCACAGATCACTTAGGGAAGCCTGACTAATTATAGTGCATACTTTATAGCAAGCGTTCCGGAAGGAAGAGGTCTGTTTACTTCACTATCAGAGTATGCATGCTGTTTCTGTGTCCTCCCTCTCCTCCATCCCCTTCCTCCATCCCCCTATCCCTCTCTTCTGTCTCTCCAGCTACATGGAGAGGACCTGAAGGAGGGCTGGACAGTGTTGTTGCTGTCTTCGGTCTCTCCAGCCATGCTGGGATCTGCATCTGCTTCTGCAATCACTGTCCCAGGTGGACAGAAAGAGAGAGGGAGGGAGAGAGGGAGAGGGAGGCAGGAAGAGAGGGAGGAATAGAGGGAGGGAGAGAGGGAGAGGGAGGGAGGGAGGGAAGGAGAGAGGGAGGGAGGAAGAGAGGGAAGGAGAGAGGGAGGGAGTAAGAGAGGGAGGGAGTGAGTCAGGGAGAGAGAGAGAGAGAGAGAGAGAGAGAGAGAGAGAGAGAGAGAGAGAGAGAGAGAGGGAACCACAGTTCACTGAGAGATCTCTTACTGAGACTGAGGGAGTGGGAGTGGGAGAAGGGATAGAAAGTGGAAGAAGAAGATAGTTGGGGGAGGAGCATTTCAGCGTGGTGTTGGGTAGATAGTGAGAGAACAGCTGTGATGACGGAGTGCAGGTGGAGATGTGGGTGAGCCAGCCAGAACGTTTTCCCAGCAGAACATTATTATTATCCAAGTGTGATAAATATTACTCACTCCAAGCTCTAGATAAACCAGACAGCCATATAAACATAGATAGTATGGTAATTGGAGGAAATCAAAGAAGTCGGTTTGCAAAGTCAAGTATAATAAACAAAGTGAGGAGGGCTGTGGTGTAGGGGGAAGTGAGGAGGGCTGTGGTGTACGGGGAAGTGAGGAGGGCTGTGGTGTAGGGGGAAGTGAGTAAGGCTGTGGTGTAGGGGGAAGTGAGGAGGGCTGTGGTGTAGGGGGGGAGTGAGGAGGGCTGTGGGGTAGGGGGAAGTGAGGAGGGCTGTGGTGTAGGGGGAAGTGAGGAGGCTGTGCTGTAGTGGGGAAGTGAGGAGGGCTGTGCTGTATTGGGAACGTGAGGAGGGCTGTGCTGTAGGGGGGAAGTGAGGAGGGCTGTGCTGTAGGGGGGGAGTGAGGAGGGATGTGGTGTACGGGGAAGTGAGGAGGACTGTGGTGTAGGGGGAAGTGAGGAGGGCTGTGCTGTGTTGGGAAACTGAGGAGGGCTGTGGTGTAGGGGGAAGTGAGGAGGGCTGTGCTGTAGGGGGAAGTGAGGAGGGCTGTGGTGTAGGGGGGGAGTGAGGAGGGCTGTGCTGTAATGGGGAAGTGAAGAGGGCTGTGGTGTAGGGGGGGAGTGAGGAGGGCTGTGGTGTAGTGGGGAAGTGAGGAGGGCTGTGGTGTAGGAGGAAGTGAGGAGGGCTGTGGTGTAGGGGGAAGTGAGGAGGGCTGTGGTGTAGGGGGGAAGTGAGGAGGGCTGTGGTGTAGTGGGAAGTGAGGAGGGCTGTGGTGTAGTGGGGAAGTGAGGAGGGCTGTGGTGTAGTGGGGAAGTGAGGAGGGCTGTGGTGTAGTGGGAAGTGAGGAGGGCTGTGGTGTAGGGGGAAGTGAGGATGGCTGTGGTTCTTATTCTCTTAGCTATCTGTTTTCTCCATGCTCCATGCTACCTTAACTTCATGCTAATGCTAACAATGGTAAAATAAAGAATGGACATCTATCATGTACTGTTTACAGTATGGTTCTATGTCAAGCTAAAAACAAAAAAACTTTTTGTCAGTTGTGGTTATGAAGTTTGAGCATGTGATGTGTTGACTGAGCACTGTGTGTGTGTGTGTGTCTGCCGGGACACCCTACTGTGTGTTGACTGAACACTGTGTGTGTGTGTGTCTCCAGGGACACCCTACTGTGTGTTGACTGAACACTGTGTGTGTGTCTCCAGGGACACCCTACTGTGTGTTGACTGAACACTGTGTGTGTGTGTGTCTCCAGGGACACCCTACTGGACGTCTCCAGAGAAGATGGAAAAGAAGCTGCATGCTGTTCCTGCTGCCAACACCGTCAAATTCAAGTGTGCGGCAGGAGGGCACCCGCGCCCACGCCTGCGCTGGCTGAAGAACAGCCGTCCCTTCCGCCAGGAGGACCGCATGGGCGGGTACAAGGTACAAGGTTCCCGCATGGGCGGGTACAAGGTATTAGCACAGAGAATCCTGGGACCTTTAAACAAGACAGTCAGAGTTATCTCTTGTGGCAGCATCCTCCAAGAGTCGGGTCTCTCGGCTTACTGTGTTCTGGAGTCCTGCTCCTTGGAGCAGCTAGGATGGAGGTCTGGTGGTGGGGGATTTGGACCTGCTCGCCCGTGTGTCTGTTGCTTCACTCAGGCTCTCACCGTAACTCTCACAGAGCAAGTTGGATAGTGTCATAGTCGAAGGGAGTTAAGAAGAGAAATACTGAAGTCATTAAATTTCAGGGAAAACTGGTCCTGCAAGCTTTGGCATCAGGAGAGTGTGATTCCTTTGTTCTGAAATGAGTTCAGTGATTAGATGAGTAGCTTCTGCTGCACTGGTAAAGGTTTAGGGTTAGGGTTAGGCTCACTCTGCACAGAGAACTGAAATGATGTGAACACTTGAGAGATGACCTGTGACTAAACTTGTGCATACAAACACATACTTTGGTTGCAAAACAGCCACAAGTTCCCCAAACGTTAATTTTTAGACTAGCACTCATTTTTACAGCACAAATACACCAGTGTGGTACGATAAGTGTATAAAGCTGAGTAAAAGCTTTTTCTTTTCTTTTTTTTTCTTTTTAGTTTTTTAGTTTTACCCCAACTTGAGAGGTATTTTAGGAAACACAATTTTTACGTTCATTTGTAATGAAAATAGCTACTTCCATGTGTCACTGGAACAGCTATCAGCTAACTATGAAGACAGTTTGCTCTGGTTTCCTCCCTGTGCTAAACACTAATGACAGCTCCTCATTAAACACTAGTGACAGCTCCTCATTAAACACTAGTGACAGCTCCTTATTAAACGCCAGTGACAGCTCCTCATTAAACACTAGTGACAGCTCCTTATTAAACGCTAGTGACAGCTCCTCGTTAAACACTAGTGACAGCTCCTCATTAAACACTAGTGACAGCTCCTTATTAAACGCTAGTGACAGCTCCTCGTTAAACACTAGTGACAGCTCCTCATTAAATGTTAGTGACAGCTCCTTATCAAACACTAGTGACCGCTCCTCATTAAACACTAGTGAAAACTCCTCATTAAACACTAGTGACAGCTCCTCATTAAACACTAGTGACAGCTCCTCATTAAACACTAGTGACAGCTCCTCATTAAACACTAGTGACAGCTCCTTATTAAACGCTAGTGACAGCTCCTCATTAAACACTAGTGACAGCTCCTTATCAAACACTAGTGACAGCTCCTCATTAAACACTAGTGACAGCTCCTTATTAAACACTAGTGACAGCTCCTTATTAAACACTAGTGAGAGCTCTGTGTCTCTGTAGGAATCCCTCCCGCCTGACAGAGCTGTTGGTCTTGCAGCAGCTTGCTGTGTTTGGGTCTGAGATCCCTCTCTCTGAATTTCAACAAGCATCACATTCAGAGATAGAAATCTGTGGGGAATGCTGGAATGATATGGTTACCACCCTAGATATGTGCTGATGCTAATAGAGGCGTGTTGTGGAGTAAGTGAGGGGATGATGCCAACCACAGTCCGTGTGTGTGTGTTCTAGTTAATGGATGATAGTTTACGAGGAAACGGATGTCTCTTTAAGGGGCGTTCAGAAGGAGAATGTGTTGATGTAGCTGGTAATGTTTCCCCTTATGGCCCTGTCTCTGTAAACAGTGTCATTATAGCTTGACTCCAGACAAAGACATCTGCACTCAGCGTACTATACTAGCCTTAGACTCTAAGCTCGGAGCTAAGGCTACAGTTACAGTTACCCAGGACTCCTCTCTCACCTGGAACTATATTATTTCCACTCCCGCAACACTGCCACCCTACTCCTCATCCAGCACACCTCTCCCTCACACTCTCTCATTTACTCTCTCTCTCTCTCTCTCTCTCTCTCTCTCTCTCTCTCTCTCTCTCTCTCTCTCTCTCTCTCTCTCTCTCTCTCTCTCTCTCTCTCTCTCTCTCTCCCTCTCTCCCTCTCTCTCTCTCTCTCTCTCTCTCTCTCTATTTTTGGCTTCCTTCATCTGTCAACAGGATGAATTGTTTCAGTAAATTGGTGTGTATACGTGTGTGTATATGCTGAATGTGTGTGTATATACTATGTGTGTGTGTCTAGACGTGTATGTTTCTGTCGCCCCCCCCTCCTCAGGTGCGCCACCAGCACTGGACCCTGATCATGGAGAGTGTGGTGCCGTCAGACAAGGGCAACTACACCTGCCTGGTGGAGAATGAGTATGGAGCCATAAACCACACCTACACCCTGGATGTCGTGGGTGAGTTAGCCCCGGTTAGCCCTGGTATTGTCTGGTTAGCCCTGGTTAGCCCTGGTACTGTCTGGTTAGCCCTGGTACTGTCTGGTTAGCCCTGGTCAGCCCCAGTACTGTCTGGTTAGCCCCAGTACTGTCTGGTTAGCCCTGGTTAGCCCTGGTTAGCCCCAGTACTGTCTGGTTAGCCCTGGTTAGCCCCAGTACTGTCTGGTCAGCCCTGGTTAGCCCCAGTACTGTCTGGTTAGCCCTGGTTAGCCCCAGTACTGTCTAGTTAGCCCTGGTTATGTATGGTTAGCCCTGGTTAGCCCTGTTGTCTATTGTCTGGGCTCTGTATGGCCACTATACATAACCTGGGAACGAGTCCCTGGCAGTGTGACGTCTGTGTGTGTGTGTGTGTGTGTGTACCTGCGTCCCTGGACAAACAGAACCACTGGGGTCAGCAGTGTTACAACGAGGACACAGAGAGTTCAAACACAATTCTCTCAACCCCTGAACTTTGGAGCCAACACTAGTGTGTGTGCGGGGGGGTGGGGGGTGGAGGGGAGTGTGTGTGTGTGGAGGGGATGGTGTGTGTGGAGGAGAGAGCGTGTGTGTGGAGGGGAGAGTGTGTATGTGTCTGGAGGGAGTGTGTGTGTGGGGGGAGAGTGTGTGTGTGTGGGGGGGGAGAGTGTGTGTGTGTGTGGGGGGGGGAGAGTGTGTGTGGAGGGAGAGTGTGTGTGTGTGGAGGGGAGAGTGTGTGTGTGTGTGGAGGGAGTGTGTGTGTGGGGGGAGAGTGTGTGTGTGTGTGGAGGGAGTGTGTGTGGGGGGGGAGAGTGTGTGTGTGTGGAAGGAGTGTCCGTGGGGGGGGGAGAGTGTGTGTGTGTGGGGGGGGGGGGAGAGTGTGTGTGTGTGTGTGGAGGGAGTGTCCGTGGGGGGGAGAGTGTGTGTGTGTGTGTGGGGGGGGAGAGTGTGTGTGTGTGTGGAGGGAGTGTCCATGGGGGGGAGAGTGTGTGTGTGTGTGGGGGGGGGGGAGAGTGTGTGTGTGTGTGTGGGGGGGGAGAGTGTGTGTGTGTGTGTGGGGGGGGAGAGTGTGTGTGTGTGTGGAGGGAGTGTCCATGGGGGGGAGAGTGTGTGTGTGTGTGGGGGGGGGGAGAGTGTGTGTGTGTGTGGAGGGAGTGTCCATGGGGGGGAGAGTGTGTGTGTGTGTGTGTGTGTGGAGGGGTCTTCTTGCTCAGCTTGCAGAATGAGTGGGTGGAAGGGTGGGTATTGAGAGGGAAGGGTGATAGAGATAGACCATTGGGTCTGAAAGCACTCAATCTGTCGGTCTGTCTGACTGCCTGTCTGTCTGCACATTTATACTTTGTTTTTTCCATAGCCGCACTCACACACGCACACACACACACATGCGTCCTCCCCTTCAGCAGACCCTCTGTCCTGGGATTAGCTAAAGCTTTACTTCAAAGTTGCTGTTTGGTAAGTTATTTCTCTCAGTCTCACTCCAGACCCACTCCCCCCAACCACCTTTACTTTTTTACTCTGATTTGTCTAAATTTTAAAGAGGGTTAGAGAGGAGGAAGGGTCCCAGGAGGGAATGGGGGACGGGGGGGTAGGGGGGGGGGGGCTCTGGGGGCCGAGGAGGGCGGTAGGGGGGGCACTGGGGGAGGGGGGGGGGGTTGTTATCAGGCGTCTGGGTCCAGATGACCGGCAGGATCTGTCACTGAAAACAAAGTTTGACCAGCCTCTCCTGCTTTAACTGGCCTCTGGAGGAGGAGTTACACACACACACACACACACACACACACACACACACACACACACACACACACACACACACACACACACACACACACACACACACACACACACACACACACACAGGAGAGGGCCTACACACACACACAGCACCAGGTTACCCAGGGTTCAGTGATCTTGTTTGGGCCCTGTCCTGTTCCCCCAGAACCCCAACCCTGTCAGCCGTGAATACCTCCCTAATTACTTAATTGATAGATTGATTTAGATTTTATTCGGGTCAATGGATCCTGGTCAAGTAACTGCTACTGCACTTTGATTTTTTGTGTGCTGCAGGGAAAGGAAGAGGCTGTGTGTGTATGCATGCATCTGTGTATGTGTGTGTGTGCATGTATGCGTGTGTGAGTGTGTGTGTATGTATGCATGTGTGTGTATGTATGTGTATTGAGACAGTGCTGTAGTCAGGTCCAGTAGAACACTGCTTGGGGACACCGAACTGTCAGCTCATGCTGTCAGTGCTGAGAGCAGGACAGGAGATGAGGTTACTGAGATCCCCCTCTAACCCTCACTGTTACTGCTATCCCCCTCTAACCCTAACTGTTACTGCTATCCCCCTCTAACCCTAACCCTCACTGTTACTGAGATCCCCCTCTAACCCTAACCCTGTTACTGAGATCCCCCTCTAACCCTAACCCTCACTGTTACTGAGATCCCCCTCTAACCCTAACCCTCACTGTTACTGCTATCCCCCTCTAACCCTCACTGTTACTGCTATCCCCCTCTAACCCTCACTGTTACTGCTATCCCCCTCTAACCCTCACTGTTACTGCTATCCCCCTCTAACCCTCACTGTTACTGCTATCCCCCTCTAACCCTCACTGTTACTGCTATCCCCCTCTAACCCTCACTGTTACTGCTATCCCCCTCTAACCCTCACTGTTACTGCTATCCCCCTCTAACCCTCACTGTTACTGAGATCCCCCTCTAACCCTAACCCTCACTGTTACTGCTATCCCCCTCTAACCCTAACCCTCACTGTTACTGCTATCCCCCTCTAACCCTCACTGTTACTGCTATCCCCCTCTAACCCTAACCCTCACTGTTACTGCTATCCCCCTCTAACCCTAACCCTCACTGTTACTGCTATCCCCCTCTAACCCTCACTGTTACTGAGATCCCCCTCTAACCCTAACCCTCACTGTTACTGCTATCCCCCTCTAACCCTCACTGTTACTGAGATCCCCTCTAACCCTAACCCTCACTGTTACTGAGATCCCCTCTAACCCTAACCCTCACTGTTACTGAGATCCCCCTCTAACCCTAACCCTAACCCTAACCCCACACCTAACCCTAACCCTAACCCTAACCTAACCCTAACCCCTCTAACCCCTCCAACCTTCACTGTTACCAGCCAGGTGTGCCTCTGTCTCCCTTCCTGTTTTTATGTTTATATCTGTCACTGCCTGTCCCTCTCAACCGTGTGTGTGTGTGTGTGTGTGTGTTTCCTCATGTCTGCTTTAAGGCAACACTGTGTAGAGCCCCTGCTGTGTGTGTGTGTGTGTGTGTGTGTGTGTGTGTGTGTGTGTGTGTGTGTGTGTGTCACTGTAAACCCCAACAGTTCCGCCTGGTCGGTTGTGGGGAGTGTTTCATGTGGTAGCAGAGAAAGCGGAACATGGTTGTGGTTTTCAAATACCTCTGCTTTCCTCTCCCTCCGTTGAACTTTTTCCCTCATTCTCCATCTCCGCCCGTATGTCTCTGTCCCTTATTCAGTGGGTCACTGTAGTTCTCTTGTTCGGGGTCAATCGGCCTTTAAGGAAACGCTTTTGACCTCCTCCCCCACCAAACCCCTTTCTCTATTTTTAACTGAGTTGCTCTACAGATCTGTATTGTTAGCAGGTTCGTCCGAGCCATGCAGCCTGTTTTCTCTCTCGCAGTCCAGGGAGCCTCGTCCAGACTTGTTGGTCCAACATCTCTATTTTGAACAAAGTATTTACTGTATACAGTTCTTGTTCAGACAGAAGTTAGATCTGTGTTAGCAAGTCTGAACTCTTTTTTGCATTTAGAAACCCCACAAGTATTTATCTTTTCATATTAAACTTAAATGTAGTGTTTTTGTGGAATTGTAAACCTACAGTAGACAGCTAGCGTTCAGGTCTGTCTGGTTGTAAATACTGGTGGTGAGAGAGTGAGGGTTTGGCTACCCTACTCCCTTTCTCCTACAATACTGTGTGAAGAGAGAAATGAGGCATGTGAAAGAGAAAAGAGAGAGAGGGAGGGATAGAGGGGGAAAGAGAGAGAGACAACAAACACCATGAGCCCTAGGAATGTGCAGGGAGGAGGAGAGAGGGAGAGAAGGGGGAGGAGGGGGTGGAGGGAGAGGGGGAGGAGGAGGGTGGAGCCTCTGATCTGAGTCCTGGTGGAGAACAGACTGGGCTCATGAGGAGAGTCTCTACCTTTCTCTCCTCCTGCACTAGAACTCTTCTCTTTTTTCATCTATTGTGATCTCTTTATTCCTTCCTCTAATACCCCCTCAGCCTTCTCTCCTCTCCTTTCTCACCTCCTTCCTTATATTTAATCCCTCCTTCTTCAAATGATCCCCTGCGCCTCCCCTCCCCTACTGCCCTGGATGGAGTGACGTCATTTTTGTATGGATGTGTGTGTGTGGCAGCAGGGGGTGCTGTCAAAGGGGGGAGGGCTGTGCGGTGATAGTGGAGGCAGGAGAGTGTGTGAAAGAGGTCTTTGTTCTACAGGTTTTGCTCTGTTTGGATTTGCAGGCCAAATGTTTGCTTGCAAAAGAATGCAGATAGTTTGAGTGTGTGGGGGAATGGAGGGGGTTCTCTCTCCAAGACAAGCCCTGACGCTGCCTCAGTCAGGCTGCCTCAGTCAGGCTGCCTCAGTCAGGCTGCCTCAGTCAGGCTGCCTCAGTCAGGCTGCCTCAGTCAGGCTGCCTCAGTCAGGCTGCCTCAGTCAGGCTGCCTCAGGCTTAGCAACCCACAGCTCAACTCCAGTTCTTACATGTCAGACTGCTTGATGTGTTTTAGAGCTCCTAACATGGCCTTACACACACACACACACACACACACACACACACACACACACACACATACATACACACACATACACACACACACACCTATACACACATGCACACACACTTGAATACACACCTATACACACACCTATACACACACACCTACTCACAAACACACACAGTGAGGCTACAGAAAACCTGTGCTCAACAACATCCAGTTTGTCTCCAAACATGGCCGTGTCAACGTCTTATCAGAAAGATAACTCTCTCCGCTTGTTCCAGGAGACCTAACGCTCACCAGGATAAGAGATATGGGGCTGTGACAAATCTAACCTGCTGCGACATTCACATACACACACCTATACACACATACCATACAATGACTCTTGCTTAGAGACTTGTTGCTCTTGTGGTTAGTGGTAACTGATTTAAATTTTTGGTTCTCGCTGTGATATATTGTTTTATTACTGTTGCTTGCTTTTTTCCACAGGTACACTTGCACTTATAGCTGTTCATGTTGTTTGGTTGTGACTTGTTTAACTACATGCTCTTATGGTTCTTCCCTTTGGCACTTACTTTGGTTGTTCACAATGTGTGCTTCATGTTTTGGCTACTCGCGATGTTTTTTGGCTATCTTGTTGTTATGATCAGTGACCTATGCACTTTGTAAAGCTCTCTCTTGGAAGTCGCTTTGGATAAAAGCGTCTGCTAAATGAATAAATGTAAATGTAAATACCCATACACACACGTACACACAAACACACACACTGCACTCCAGTTAACCCCCCCTCCTGTTTCTGTGTTCCTCAGAGCGCTCCCCTCACAGACCCATCCTGCAGGCAGGGCTTCCGGCCAACACCACAGTCCACGTGGGGGAGGATGCCCGCTTCGTGTGCAAGGTGTACAGCGACGCCCAGCCCCACATCCAGTGGCTGCAGCACATCCAGAAGAACGGGAGCCATGTGGGTCCGGACGGCCACCCTTACGTACGCGTGCTCAAGGTAGGATCCCACCTCTCACTGGCTGCTCCTGGGAGACAAGGAGGGACAGGCGTACCTGTGATACCTGGTTACCTGACCTACCTAGCCTCTCTCTGGTTACCTGACCTACCTAGCCACTCCATTTTTGTTTTCTCACCTTAACATTTGATTACAGAAACTGTGTTTGCAGTTGAAGAGGTGTATATGTATGTAGATGTTTTTAAACTTGTTTTAAAATCTGGTTTTCTTCAAGAGGAAGTTTAGCTTCATGTACCTGAACCTGACTGTGTTCTTCTGGGGCCCTTCGACCAGCCTGCTACTCTGCACAGCTTGGAGAGTAACAGGCTTATGTCCCTTTGCTGCCCTGTGTGTGTGTGTGTGTGTGCATGCGTGGCCACCAGCGCTCGGGCATAAACAGCTCTGACGTGGAGGTGCTGACCCTGTCCAACGTGACGGAGGAGGATGCGGGGGAGTACACCTGTAAAGTCTCCAACTATATAGGAGACGTCAGCCAGTCTGGCTGGCTGACGGTGATCCCAGGTAACAGACCCCTGAACCTCGACCCCTGACCCTGCTCCCTGCTGGCCTCTCCTGTCACTGACCTGCTGGTGTGCTGTGGTGGTCTGGTCCTGGTTCTGGTCCTGGTGGTCTGGTCCTGGGTTCTCTCCTACTATCTCAGCTGCTCTACTGTGACTGCTGCCATGGAAACACCTCTGGGTTTGCACACCCACATCCTGCCACACTTCCTTCCACCCCCCCTCCCTCTCCCTCGTTCTCTCTCTCTCTCTCTCTCTCTCTCTCTCTCTCTCTCTCTCTCTCTCTCTCTCTCTCTCTCTCTCTCTCTCTCTCTCTCTCTCTCTCTCTCTCTCTCTCTCTCTCTCAATCTCGCTCTCTCTCTCGCTGTCTCTCTCTCTCTCTCTCCCTCCATCTACCTGTTGTTCTCTCTCTACTCCTCTTTCACCTGGCAGGGTGTTGTGTGCTGCAGTAGGGTGCTCTCCATGTCTCTCCCCTTGGTGTGTGTGTCTGTTTGTGTGTCTGTGTGTGTGTCTGTGTGTTCCTGTGCATGTAACCAGGTCAACGGTGAACTGCTCATTGGTTGGTTGGTGAAGGGACCTGACAGTGTTGTCTTCTCTCCTAATGTGCTGGTACAGGGTGTCTATGTCTTCTCTACAGGGTATGTTTGTTTTGTATGCCCTCCACTCCCCCTTGGAAGCTCCCATCTTTATGGAGGATGAAGGACGTCATCCAGCCCCTCTCTCTCCTGGTGTTCTGGGTCTCACTGTATCTCTCTGCTTCCTCCTCCTCCTTTTCCCCTCCCCTCTCCCTCCCCTCTTTTCACCCTTCCTTCAATCTCTGACCTCCTCGTCCTGCTATACTCCTTCTTCTTCCTCCTGCTCCTCTTCTTCCTCCTCTTCTTCCTCCTCCTCGTCCTCCTCCCCCTCTCCCAGACCGCAGGTGTTAAC
The DNA here is from genome assembly GCF_038355195.1 of Osmerus mordax. Taxonomy (NCBI): domain Eukaryota; kingdom Metazoa; phylum Chordata; class Actinopteri; order Osmeriformes; family Osmeridae; genus Osmerus; species Osmerus mordax. The sequence goes on from NC_090054.1 coordinate 22,318,464, forward strand.
ACCACGGATAAGGAGATTGAAGTCCTCTTCTTGCCCAATGTAACTCTGGAGGATGCTGGGGAGTATACGTGCTTGGCTGGTAATTCTATTGGGATCTCCTATCACACTGCTTGGTTGACGGTGCTTCCAGGTATATACCCTCACATTCTGTCTTCACCCTCCTCCTCTCCCTCCTCTCCCTCTCCATCCTCTCCATCCTCTCCATCCTCCTCTGCCTCCTCCTCCTCCTTCCCTCCCCTGCCCTCCTCCTCTCCATATCTCCCGTGGGTTCATGTTATTTCCATGAAAACAGAAGGCAAGCAGCCCCTCTGGAGTGGAAGACACAAACTCCAATTTTAGATTATATTAAATTACTCTGATGAACTAGCACATGCAATTTCCAGTCCAGTGAAATGGGAGAGAATATATATTCTCTTATCTATATGTGCGACCTGTTGAAAGCCTTGGCCAGAAGGCTGGACTGGGCTGATTATAACTGTGACCGGAAGCCTGCCTGGCCAGAAGATCTCAAGTGTCTCCATGCTCCACAGAGGGCTGCCTTCCTCCTTCCCTTCTTCATGTGTCTCTCTCCCTGTCTGTCTCCCTGTCTCTCTCCCTCATCTTGACAAGGTAGCATGTCTGTGTGTCTGTCTGAATGCCCTACAAGCCTCCAGTCCTGGCTCTGATCATTCATTTCATTTATCTTAATTCTTCATGAAGAATTAAGAATGAATCATATCGGAGAATGAATCATATCTGTATGCGTCTGTTTAAGGTGTTTGTAAATGTTTTGTGTGTGTATGTGTGTGTGAGCATGTATGTTTAAGATGTTTGTTACTATTGTGTGTATGTGTGTATTGTACATTTCCTATCTATCTGTCTGTCTGTTTGTCCGTGTCAAGTCAGTGTGTAACAGAGCAGAGCAGACAGGCTGTGTTCAGTCAACGCAACAAAGTCACAGCCAACCTCAACACATCTACATGTATTTAGGCTGAGCAATATGTCTGGGCACCAGTTAGAAGGGAGGCAGCTAGACTCTAACCTAAACACACAACTGCTAAAGAAACACCCCTAGTGTCCACAGAAATAACACCCCGGTTTTATCTAAAAACAACCAATCCTAATCACAGTCAAGGGATTTTATCTGGAATAATATGATGTATTTGTTGCCCTCTTGGAGTGCATCTATGGTGCCAGTTAGTTTGTGAGGTGTGTGTGTGCCGAGGTTGAGGGACAGTGGTTCAGGAAGGTCCTACATGGATTAAACCACCACCTCACATGAGGTGTGTGTGTGGCCTGGATGACAGACATGCATAATGGAACAGGCTGCTATAGTGCGCACACACACACACACACACACACACACACACACACACACACGCACACACACACACACACACACACACACAGACCATTCCCTCCACAGGAAGCTTAGGCCATACACAACCACAAAGGACACCACTCACTCACCTGCGGTCTGAAGTGATGCATGTATTGTTCCATACACGTGTGTGTGTGTGTGTGTGTGGCATAGAGAGCAGATATCAGCTCAGGCTGAATACAGAGCTCAGTCAAGAAGCACTCCTTTCCAACACACTTCCCTTCTATGGTCAGTTCCATGTCCTGTCTACCTGCCCTGGGTCCTGTCTACCTACCCTGGGTCCTGTCTACCTACCCTGGGTCCTGTCTACCTGCCCTGGGTCCTGTCTACCTACCCTGGGTCCTGTCTACCTGTCCTGGGTCCTGTCTACCTGCCCTGGGTCCTGTTTACCTGCCCTGGGTCCTGTTTACCTGCCCTGGGTCCTGTTTACCTGCCCTGGGTCTTAGCTGCTTGATGAAGAGGAGGGGGGAGTAGGAGAGAGTAGGAGAGAGTAGGACAGAGTAGGAGAGAGGAGGAGAGAGTAGGAGAGAGTAGGAGGGTCAGGTTTACACACTTTTTCTTGTTGTTTATGTTTGTCCATCTGGTGATTTCATTATTTATGTTCCATTTGTCCCTGTGTGTGTGTGTGCTTGTGTCGTCATTACTATTGTTAGTCTGTTCTTGTTTGTCTATTAGATATACCATGTTGTTAACCTGAAGGGTGTGCGTGTCTGTTCATGCATAAGGTTTGTGTGTTCATGTCTAGGGTGTGTGCGTGTTTATACTTGTGTGTGTGTGAGCTGTTCCGTCCCTGTGTGGTCTCTCGTAGGCAAGACTGACCACCTCCTCCTGACCTCCTCCTCCTCTTGACCTCCTCCTCCTGACCTCCTCCTCCTCCTGACCTCCTCCTGACCTACTCTTCCTGACCTCCTCCTCCTAACCTCCTCTTGACCTCCTCCTCCTGACCTCCTCTTGACCTCCTCTTGACCTCCTTTTGACCTCCTCTTCCTGACCTCCTCCTGTTCTTGACCTCCTCCTCCTGACCTCCTCCTCCTCTTGACCTCCTCCTCCTCCTGACCTCCTACTCCTCTTGACCTCCTCCTCCTCTTGACCTCCTCCTCCTCCTGACCTCCTCCTCCTCTTGACCTCCTCCTCCTCTTGACCTCCTCCTCCTGACCTCTCCTCCTCTTGACCTCCTCCTCCTGACCTCCTCCTCCTCCTGACCTCCTCCTCCTGACCTCCTCCTCCTCTTGACCTCCTCCTCCTGACCTCCTCCTCCTCTTGACCTCCTCCTCCTCCTGACCTCCTCCTCCTCTTGACCTCCTCCTCCTCCTGACCTCCTCCTCTTGACCTCCTCCTCCTGACCTCCTCCTCCTCTTGACCTCCTCCTCCTCCTGACCTCCTCCTCCTCTTGACCTCCTCCTCCTCTTGACCTCCTCCTCTTGACCTCCTCCTCCTCTTGACCTCCTCCTCCTCCTCTTGACCTCCTCCTCTTGACCTCTTCCTCCTCCTGACCTCCTCCTCCTCTTGACCTCCTCCTACTCCTGACCTCCTCCTCCTGACCTCCTCCTGCAGCCAACACAGACGAGCCCGTCACCGGCCTGACCTCTCCGGATTATGTGGAGATTGGTATCTACTGCGTGGGCGTGTTCCTGATCGCATGCATGGTGGTGATCGTGGTGGTGTGCAGGATGAGGAACACAGCCAAGAAGCCAGACTTCGGGGGTCAGCCTGCCGTTCACAAGCTGAGCAAGCAGATCCCCCTCCGCCGCCAGGTAACAGAAAGTAGATAAAGAGTTCCAAAGGCATCTAACACCCCTAGAGGAAGGTCACGCTCCATACACACACACACACACACACACACGTAGTCTATACACACACTGAGACTAGTCTTTAGAGAACAAAAAACTGGTCTGTTGACACAAACACAGTTAACGGAACTGAATACTAAAATAATGTATAAAAGTATTGAATCTTGCTCTGTGTTTGAGTTCTGCTGATTTGAAAGCTATGCAGAGAGAGCTATCTAGGGTAGGGACACCAAGTGTTGAGGTATCCTGCATGGGAGAGCAGCTAACGATTAGCACCGGCCCTCAGCCCTCCCCTTGCTGTTTGGTTAGCACTGCTAGCTAGCACCTACGCTAGCTAGGGCCTCCGCTAGCATCTTCCTGGTGAGTGCATCCTCTCCCTAATGGCTGCAGAGAACCCCAGCAGTCCTGGGACAGAGGCGTCCAGTGCCAAGGAAAGGTGAGGCCGGAAGGAGGAGAGGACTGATGAACTGACCTGGTCACCCTGGCTGCAGGTCTCCTGCTTGGCGCCGAGGGCTCTGATCGCTGTTTGATTGGAGCAATACTGAAATACTCTAAAGACATCTATTGTGAAAATGTGACATTCAAGTTACGGGAATTATTACCAGTCTTGCACATACGCCCATCCCGCCCACTCTCAACTCCCCCCCCCACATGCCCCCCACCTCACACACACACGCCCCTCTAGTCATGCCTTTGTAGCTCTTCCTCTGTGTTGTGCAGACCCAGGTGATCAGCCATGTCCTCTTGCAGGTGTCTGCTGACTCCAGCTCCTCCATGAGCTCCAGCACGCCGCTAGTACGCATCACAACACGCCGAAGCTCTGCCCACGACGATCCCATCCCCGAGTACGATGTCCCGGAGGACCCCCGCTGGGAGTTCTCCAGAGACAGGTGAGGGGGGAGGGATCGGAAGGTGTTGGGTGGAAGGACAATGGAGTATGTGTGTGGGCATAGACCTTTCCAACAATATGACATTTCAGGATAAAAACAAGTAAACCCCATGTATTGTTCTGTATCCAGCCAGGTCAAGGTTACAGCATATTACAGTCAAGTCTAGTTTGGCCCAGCGATAGCTTGTGGCTAATTTGGCTTTAATTAACATTTCCTTTGTAGTGTGCTAACAGGAAGTGTTATGTCAGGCCTGTGGGGGGCTGAGGGGGGCTGTGGGAGGATGAGGGGGGCTGTGGGGAGCTGTGGAGAGCTGTGGGGGGCTGTGGGGGGCTGTGATAGCAGCTCCAAAGGTGTGTGAAGTGTGTCGTTAAAACGCAGCACTGTAATGATTAACCAGTGATGGAGTACAGTGAGTCATTACTCGGTAATCTGACACCCCCACACATACACACGCACATACTCTCACACACATACACACACACACACACACACACACACACACACACACATACACACACACATACTCTCACACACATACACACACACATACACACACATACACACACGCATACACCCCCACACCTCACACACATACACCGGTCAGGGTTATACAGGTTTAGAGGCCTACAGGGTCAGAGACCTACAGGGTCAGAGTCCTACAGGGTCAGAGTCCTACAGGGTTAGAGGCCTACAGGGTCAGAGTCCTACAGGGTTAGAGGCCTACAGGGTCAGAGGCCTACAGGGTCAGAGGCCTACAGGGTCAGAGTCCTACAGGGTTAGAGGCCTACAGTTACTAGGGTCAGAGGCCTACGGGGTCAGAGGCCTACAGGGTCAGAGTCCTACAGGGTTAGAGGCCTACAGGGTGTGTGTGAGAGTTTGACAGTGTGGTTGTGTTTGTGTGAGAGTTTGACAGTGTAGTTGTGTTTGTGTGAGAGTTTGACCATATGGACCAAGCTCTCAGACCCTTCCTCACCAGAGAGTTTGACAGTGTGTTAGGGCCAGAGAAAGTCACCAGCCATGATAATTTGATGTGCTAATGAAAATATATAAATATTTAGTTTTTTGGGGGTTTCTGCATGCATCCCTCTATGCATATCTCACCCCCTCTTTCTATCCTCTTTCTGTCTTTAACACGCAATTGTGTCTCCTCCTCCCTCCCTCCCTCCCTTGTCATCTCACAAAGCCTGAGGGATCGTAGTGGAACATTCTGGAATGCTAACGTTTGTGGAGGAAAAATAACATTGATTATGTGTGGTGGAGGGAGGGCAGAAAGGGTGCTGTTGATGGCGCCGGGGCTGGGTGTGAGGACAGATGGGGGATTGTGTTACCAGGCCTCAGTGCCACACTCAACATTTACACACACCAGACGAGGCGGGTCTTACGCCTGCCAGTCAAACTAGGGTTCTGTAGAGGAGCAGGGCCATGAGGGGAGGGCAGTCTGATCAGCCAATCAGCAGCAGGCATTCACAAGGTACTGTGGTGACAACCCTCTGGTTTACAGCTGGTCACTCCTGTGGGTAATGTGACAAGCATAAGTGGTGTAAGGACTTGTTAAAGGCAGCTATTGAACAGGTCAGGACAGACATATTTAGAGAGAGGTGTTTCTCCTACCTTGCTAGTCTTATCAGGCATTCATCATCCATGGCACTGTCCACATACACTATCCCAATAAAGCACTCGAGTTTAAATCACAAAGGAGGGACATTGGAAAACTGTCCCCCTCTCTACATCTCTCTCTCTCCCCTTCTCTCTCGCTCTCTCCCTGTCTCTCAAACCTGTTTATTTTGGTCTGCTATAAAGAGAGGGAGAGGGAGAGAGGGGTAGGGAGATGTTGAGAGAGGGAGAGGGAGGGAGAGAGGGAAAGGGAGGGAGAGAGAGGTGTGGAGAGAGAGAAAGGGAGGGAGAGAGAGGTGTGGAGAGAGAGAAAGGGAGGGAGAGAGGGAGAGAGGGAGAGGGAGGGTGAGAGAGGTGTAGAGAGGGAGGTGTGGAAAGAGGGAAAGAGAGGGAGGGAGAGGGAGGTGTGGAGAGAGAGGAAGGGAGGGAGAGAGGGAGAGGGAGGGTGAGAGAGGTGTAGAGAGGTAGGTGTGGAAAGAGGGAAAGAGAGGGAGGGAGAGGGAGGTGTGGAGAGAGAGGAAGTGGCTCCTGTACCTGTTAGTGTTGTTCGAGTTAGGGTTAGGGTTAGTAGTCAGGGTAGTCTCTTGCTGCCAAAGAGCAGCTGAGATCTTGCTTGTTTTCCGGCCCTGATCCCAGTGATTCATCCCTATAACCTTTCTCTCTCCCCTCTCTTCCCCCCTTCCCCCCCATCCCCAGGCTGACCCTGGGCAAGCCCCTGGGGGAGGGCTGCTTTGGCCAGGTGGTGATGGCCGAGGCCCTGGGCATTGACAAGGAGAAGCCCAAGGAGGCTGTGACCGTAGCAGTCAAGATGCTGAAAGGTAGGCGCTTCTGTAAGTGTACCCGGCTCCACGTGCACCTCACCACACACCTTCTTCACCACACCACTCCTCACCACACCTCACTTCACCATATCTCACCACACCTCACTTCACCATATCTCACCACACCTCACTTCACCATATCTCACCACACCTCACTTCACCATATCTCACCACACCTCACTTCACCATATATCACCACACCTCACTTCACCATATCTCACCACACGTCACTTCACCATACTTCACACTAGTCCTCACCACACACCTCACCACATCTCACCAATCCTTACCTCACTCATGGGGGTGGGGCTATACAGGCCGTGGTCATGGGGGTCCGAAGGACATGGCTGACCTCATCTGTTCACCCGCAGTCTGGGGGGGGCATTGATGGGTGCAGGGGACCTTGGCAATGGCTGAGCAGAGGAATCTCACAGGGAGGGAGAGAAGGAGGGAGGGAGGTGGAGGGCTAGTAGGTAATAGGGTGGAGGGAGAGAGTGAGGGAGCAGGAATGTGTCTGACTGCCTCGCTCAATCAGGCCCATGAAAACAGAGCCTGGGTCGGAGATAACGACCCCAGATTGAGCCGCTGTCTTTAATTCCTCCAAAACGTTGAAAGGATGTCTCTGTGGTCTGACTGGTCTCTCTCTCTCTGTGCTATGACACTAGACCATCCTGTCAGTCAGTCATGATTCTGTGTAACGAACCATGGAAGAGAGTAGTAGTTATGCTGGCACCGTGGGGGTCACAGTGGGGTCACCCTTGGGGTCAGGGGTCAGGACTGTGGTGTTGACAGTGTCTTTCCTCCCTGCAGACGATGCCACTGAGAAGGACCTGTCAGACCTGGTGTCGGAGATGGAGATGATGAAAATGATTGGGAAGCACAAAAACATCATAAACCTGTTGGGGGCGTGCACACAGGATGGTGAGTGTGTGTGTGTGTGCACACAGGATGGTGAGGGAGTGTGTGTATGTGTGTGTGTGCACACAGGATGGTGAGGGAGTGTGTGTGTGTGCACACAGGATGGTGAGGGAGTGTGTGTGCACACAGGATGGTGAGGGAGTGTGTGTGTGTGTGCACAGGATGGTGTGTGTGTGTGTGTGCGCACAGGATGGTGAGGGAGTGTGTGTGTGTGTGTGTGCACACAGGAGTGTGAGGGAGTGTGTGTGTGTGCACACAGGATGGTGAGGGAGTGTGTGTGTGTGCACACAGGATGGTGAGGAAGTGTGTGTGTGTGTGTGCACACAGGATGGTGAGGGAGTGTGTGTGTGTGTGTGTGCGCACAGGATGGTGAGGGAGTGTGTGTGTGCACGCAGGATGGTGAGGGAGTGTGTGTGTGTGTGTGTGCACACAGGATGGTGAGGGAGTGTGTGTGTGTGTGCGCACAGGATGGTGAGGGAGTGTGTGTGTGTGCGCACAGGAGTGTGAGGGAGTGTGTGTGTGTGCACACAGGATGGTGAGGGAGTGTGTGTGTGTGCACACAGGATGGTGAGTGTTTGTGTGTGCGTGTGTGTGTGTGTGCGTGCGTGCTCGTGTTTGTGTATGTGCACACAGGATGGTGAGGGAGTGTGTGTGTGCGCACAGGATGGTGAGTGTGTGTGTGTGCGTGTGTGGTCTTGTTTAACTACCTTTATAGGAACTGAATGTCTTCAGAAGTATGGTGAAACATACAAAACATACAACGTTTTGCTGGGACACAGAACCTCAAATGCTTTTTTCAGGTTGTTTTAGGGTCAGAATTAGAATTACATTAAAGGTTTAGGTCAGGGCTTCAGGTTAGGAATAACACAATTTTGAATGGGAGTGAATGGTCGGGGCACTCTGGGATAGACCAAAAAACTGGTGTATGTATATATGTACGTGTGTATATGTGTTTATGTGTATATATATATATATGTGCACGTTTATATATATATATATTAGTGCTGTCAAACGATAAAAATATTTAATCGCGATTAATCGCATCAATGTCATAGTTAACTCACAATTAATCGCAATTAATCGCACATTTTTATCTATTCTAAATGTCCCTTGATTTCTTTTTTTCCCATAATTTTTTCTCATTTTAATGCTCTTATCAACATGGAAAAGTGGATCGGCTTGCTTCGTGCAATCGCCTGGCTTTGACGAGGGGACGGAGAATTCGCATTAGCGGTGTGCTTGGCCATCAAGGGGTATTTCAGACTGGATGTGCTGCGATGATAGCTCAGCTCACAACAACAAAACACACAGATCACTTTGGTCTTGTCAATGAAACCATTTGGCAACTTTTTAAAAGTAAACTTTCCATTCAGAATCTTATTGGCATCCATTTCGGCGTCTCACGCTTGCCATCCACTTAAACGTAACGTTAGTCTACTACTCTTTAGCCGGCTCGCAAGCCCAAACAAGTGTGTGTGGCGTGCCTGTTGTTTTGTTTCCAGTGTAGCTAGATCCGGTGTGGTGTTGTAGTTTTTCTAACGATTACAAAGTTTGCTAGGCCAAAAAGAACGTTAATCTTGCGATAAAAAAATTTAAGCAGTTAAAATGGGTTTGCGTTAACGCCGTTTAACTGACAGCACCAATATATATATATGTGTGTGTGCAGGGCCCCTGTATGTGATCGTGGAGTACGCCTCCAAGGGGAACTTGAGGGAGTACTTGCGCGCCCGTCGGCCCCCAGGGATGGACTACTCCTACGACATCGCCCGCTGCCCTGATGAGCAGCTCACCTTCAAGGACCTGGTCTCCTGCACCTACCAGGTGGCCCGGGGGATGGAGTACCTCGCCTCACAAAAGGTACACACACATCCACACACACACACACACATGCAGGCTGTGTGAGACCAAAGTGGGGAGAGAGGGGAGAGACGTGTTTTCCCAGTGTCCTGCCGGCGGGAGAACAGACACGTTAACCCAACACTCCCCTCACGCTCTCTCTCCCTGCTGGAATGTGACAGAGCACACACACACTCACTCGCTTCCACACATGCTCTTACACGCACAGCTATGCTCACAAACAAGCCGTGTGTGTGTGTAGTGTGTGTTAGTGTGTGTGTGTGTGTGTGTGTGAGTTCATGCCGGTCAGTCAACCCTCTACTGCTTCACGTGTTCCTGAGGCCTCACATTCTTCATAAACATAATTTCTAGCAAAGTTCACCCTCCATTTTGGTGCCATATTGCAGTGAAGTAACCTTATCATGTTCTCCCTCCCCCCCCCTTTCCCTCTCTCTCCCCCTCCCTCCCTCCCTTCCCTCCCTCCCCTCCCTCCCTCCCTCTCCCCCTCCCTCCCTCCCCCTCCCTCCCTCCCTCCCTCCCTCCCTCCCTCCTTCCCTCCCTCCCTCCCTCCCTCCCTCCCCCTCCCTCCCTCCCTCCCTCCCTCAGTGTATCCATAGAGACCTGGCAGCGAGGAATGTCTTGGTGACGGAGAGCAACTTCATGAAGATTGCAGACTTTGGCCTGGCCAGAGACGTCCACAACATCGACTACTATAAGAAGACCACCAATGTGAGTTCCTCCCCTGACCACCAGCTAGGTCAGGTGGAAGGAGAGTCTAATTGTCTTAAGAGTCCATCACTCCATCCACCCCCCTGTTCGTCCCTCCTTCTCTGGAACCTGGTTATCTCCCCAGTCCTGGATACGGTTGGGTACCGAAACCCGGTTCCACTATGGAACCTGGTCTTACGCAACCGGTAGGAATCGGACCGGATTAGAATGCAAATTTTGGTTCCTCATTTAGGTTCCACTTAATGTGTCGACTGAAATATTTTCCCTCTGTCGCTCCGAAACGGACGTAAAAATATCACACTTTCTCGGTAGTCTACCGTTAGCTAGCTACTGTAAATGTAGGCTACTTTCAAAATCCATATTTTCCCTTTGGGCTCACCAAAACGGACGTAAAAGCATATTAACCATTCACTGCACGTGATCGCTAGTAGATGTATTACACTTGCTCTTGCGGCGACACACGGATACTTCTAAAGCAGAGGGATGCACCGTGTTCGACAGCTTGCGGACATCAGTCCCTGGTCCCGGGACAGCCTCCCCAATTTGTCTGCCCTTTCAGCCTCATACCTGTGTGTACAGGCCTCTTCGACACCATCTGAGAGAGTTTTCTCCTGTGCAGAACATGCCATAAGTCAGGAGGTGTCGTATCTTGCCAGAGAAGGCAAATATGGTAATTTTTCTGCAAAAGAAGTGCTAAAGTTTGAAGCTGGTTTAGTTAGCATACCAACTCAACATTTATTTTTTGTTACTTGTTAATAGTGTAACTGTTATTTATTGTTAAATTATTGTAGTTGTGTGTTAGGTGACTTAGGTTTACTTATTATATATTTAAGTAGGCTACTTTAAAACATTAATATATTCTATAAAACTCTATAAAAAAGCCTTTTCTTTGATGTCATTTTTCAGTTTTCAAGAATCGGAATCGGAATTGTTTTAAAAGTAACCCAACCTTAGTCCTGGACCATGTCTCTCTCTGGATGCCTGTCTGCTTGTGAAGCTGAGCGCTGCCCTGCGACCTGTCTATACTGACTGACTAAGAAATTAAAGACCGCAGGAATGTCTGTTCATATTGTATGGTACCCCTTGCCCTCTGTGTGTGTGTGTGCTTAGGGTCGTCTCCCAGTGAAATGGATGGCTCCAGAGGCGTTGTTTGACCGAGTGTACACACACCAGAGTGACGTGTAAGTACCTTACTGTCTCTCTCCTTCCATGTTTCTCTCCTTCTCTCTGTCACTCAAACACTCCTTCACACATTTACATTTATTCATTGAGCAGACTCTTTTATCCAAAGCGACTTACAAGAAAGAGTTTTACAAAAAGTGCACAGGTCAATGATCATAAACAACGAGATGGCCCCAAACATTGCGAGCAGCCAAAACATGAAGCATACATTGTGGAAAACCAAATAAGTGCCAAAGGGAAGAACCATAAGAGCATGCAGTTACAATTGAACAACATGAAACTCCCCACAAGAGTGCAAGAGTTTCCCTGTAGAAAAAACAATCAACAGTAAAAATATTTCACAGCGAGTACAAGCATTTGAAACCGTTACAACTAACCAACAAGAGCAACAAGTCTCTCAATACGAGTCATTGTGATCCTGGAGGAAACTAACATCAGGTCCAGCCAAGCATTCCTAAGTGCCGTTGTACTCCCGGAACAAGTGCGTCTTGAGCCTTTTCTTGAAGGTGGGGAGACAGTCAGTGTCCCTGATGGAGGTGGGGAGTTAATTCCACCATTGGGGGGCCAGACAAGAGAAGAGCTTGTGTTGGGACTGGGCGCTCTTGAGCGGTGGGACCACCAGACGGTTGTCAGAAGAAGACCGTAGGTGGCGGGGGGGGGGGGTGTAAGGCTGGAGCAGAGACTTGATGTAGTCGGGTGCAGTCCCGTTCACCGCTCGGAAGGTCAGTACCAGAGTCTTGAATCTGATACGGGCCGTGATGGGAAGCCAGTGGAGGGAGATGAGGAGCGGGGTAACATGGGAGCGTCTGGGTAGATTGAAGACCAGACGGGCCGCCGCGTTCTGAATCCGCTGGGAGACCGGCGAGCAGCGAGTTGCAGTAGTCCAACTTGGAGAGGACAAGTGCTTGGACTAGCAGCTGGGTGGAATGCTCAGATAGGTATCTCCTGATCTTCCAGATGTTGTAGAGGGTGAATCTACACGACCGGGAGACCGCAGCAATGTGGGCTGTGAGGGAGAGCTCGTCATCCATGGTCACCCCGAGGTTCCTGGCAGAGGATGACGGGGTCACCGTCGCCGATCCCAGGGTGATTGAGAGATCGTATTATTACACAGGTGGAAGTCAACCTCTGGCTTCTTACTGCAGTTGTAGAGTTAAGAAGATAGTTTTTCAGTCTGGGAGAAAGAGATGAGTAGACGGGGGCTGGAGGGGGCCAGGGAGGTGTTTGGGTAGAACGTGAGGTTATGGGGAGAGATAGAGGAGGAGGGGGCCAGTCTGTGGCGAAAGTGAGGATTTCACGCTAGACTTGCAGCCAATGCCGTGTTACTAATCTGCCCTGCTTCAAAGGCCCTGGAAGAGGCCAGAACCCCCCTCCCTGCCCCTCTCGGAAGTCTCCCCTAACACAAACCCTAACCCAACCTAGCCCTAACCCTAACCGCTGGGAGACAGCAATGTAGCGTGGTAGCAAACACACTCACCCACTTTAGCAATCTGTTACAGGAAATAATTTATGTGAACAAATGCTGTCCCACAGGGCATCCCTCCAATCAATATCCAGGGAGACCTGGGGGGGGGGGCAGTCCAAGCATAACACTTTGTGCTTGGCTCACCACTAATGATGGTACATCACTCACTTTAGTAATTGGCTTTTTCACGTTGGGCCTTGGGGGGAGTGGGGGTGTTAGAGGGGTGGGGGGTTACATGAAAACCAAACCAAAGGCACAAACAATCCATACATGACATCAGATTAAATTAATACATTAATTCAAATGGAATCTGTGCCGTGTTCTTTTGACAGGTGCACCCAGGGGGACATGGTGGTGTTGGGTGGGACCTGGATGAGTTCAGGGAGCCATAGTTGGCCCCTTAGCCCAGGGAGAGGGCTGTTGTAAGGCTACCGTGAAGCCATGTGGGGGGTCTGATATACCGAGGGGGAGGGGCTAGGTAACCCCCCCCCCCTTTTCAAAGCCTTCAGCCGCTCAACCTTTCATCTCCATCTCCCTCTCCTTCCTCTCTCCTCCTCCCAGCCCCTCTCCCCCGACCAGTTCAGAATCAAAGCCTTCTGATGTATGGATATCGATCAGGGTTTTTTGAATTCATATTTATGTGGTTTTCTCTCTGTAAGGACCATAAATATACATGCTGTTGCTTTGTAGGCCTAAGTGCTTCAGAGGTATATGTCTCTGAGTCAGATGGCTGAGCGGTGAGGGAGTCGGGCTAGTAATCTGAAGGTTGCCAGTTTGATTCCCAGCCGTGCAAAATGACTTATGTCATTTTGTGTCCTTGGGCAAGGCACTTCACCCTACTTGCTTCGGGGGGAATGTCCCTGTACTTACTGTAAGTCGCTCTGGATAAGAGCGTCTGCTAAATAACTAAATGTAAATGTCAGTCAGGATGTACCCCCTGCTAGAGGCCTAGCTCCTGCTGTATGTGATGCTCTAAGCTGTGCTATGCTGCCTGACTCTCTAGTCATCACTAAACATTACAACTGTGTATGTACACTTTAGGACTGTGTGGCTTTATGTTTGATTAGAAACACACCATTAATGCAAATACAGGCAAGATTTCTTTTCATTGGTACTGATCCTGTGAATGAGGACAGGACCAAACCAGGCTGCTGGTATAAACAGATGGGAGGATGGATAACCAGAGGAGTACATAAAGGCAGTGTCTGGCCTGGCCTCATAGGGTCACTAACATAGGAGTGTGTGATGTGTTTGTGTCTGTGTGTGTTGGCCACTCTGAGTGTGTAATAATACACTCTTTGTTATTCGCACCACTGCCAGGATCATTCATTGATGCTCTGTAGAAATAAGCCCTCGTAGTGTGAGCTGTCGCCTGACAGTTTATTCTGTGCAGATAAGCGTGATGATTTATGTAATCAGCTTGGTGTTAGGGTAACTGAGGGGACCGGATACAGTTTAGTAGAGGATGTTGTTACCAGTGAACTAACGATCACCACAGGCCCCGGAGCACTGTCTGCTGTAGGCGCTGTTTGTCTTGGCCTGGCGTGTGACTGGACAAAGGCTTCAGTGTGCCTGTCTGCTCGGAGGGACAAAGGCTATCTGTGAGCTCTTGGTGCCGGTGGCACTGCCCTCCAGCAGAGGGGGAGGGGGGGTGCTGCCTTCCAACAGAGGGGGAGGGGGGGTGTTGCCCTCCAGCAGAGGGGGAGGGGGGGTGCTGCCCTCCAGCAGAGAGGGAGGGGGGGGGTGCTGCCCTCCAGCAGAGGGGGAGTGGGGGTGCTGCCTTCCAGCAGAGGGGGAGGGGGGGGTGCTGCCCTCCAGCAGAGGGGGAGGGGGGGGGTGCTGCCCTCCAGCAGAGGGGGAGGGGGGGTGCTGCCCTCCAGCAGAGGGGGAGGGGGGGTGCTGCCCTCCAGCAGAGGGGGAGGGGGGGTGCTGCCCTCCAGCAGAGGGGGAGGGGGGGGTGGATGGGCAGACATACATACATCAATCAGTCACTAATGTTCTGTGTGTGTGTGTGTGTTTATGTCGGTAGCTGGTCGTTCGGGGTGCTGATGTGGGAGATCTTCACCCTGGGGGGGTCTCCCTACCCTGGCATCCCAGTGGAGGAGCTCTTCAAGCTTCTGAAGGAAGGCCATCGCATGGACAAGCCTGGCAACTGCACCAATGAGCTGTAAGACACTGCACTCACACAGACACACACACACACACTGCCACACACACACTGCCACACACACACACACGGTCACACACACACACTGCCACACACACACACACTGCCACACACACACACACACTGCCACACACACGGTCACACACACGTCTCCCCATCCCCCAGTCTTTATCAGGTCTATGCGCTGCCATCCCCTAACGCCCTTGTCAGCTGGCTGCTCTGCATCAATGTTCTCATTCACCGTAGTCCCCAGGACCCTTAGTCCCCAGAGCTGACGGTACTGACAACAGGGCTACAGTGCTTCCGTTAACCCCTCTCCTCTCACTCCCTCCTCCCTCTCCTCAGGTACATGATGATGAAAGACTGCTGGCATGCTATCTCCTCTCACAGGCCCACCTTCAAGCAGCTAGTAGAGGATCTGGACCGCATCCTCACCTTGGCCACCAACGAGGTGAGACCACGCACACACACCACATCCCTGAGACGAGTAGTGCCATCGTTCACCTTTCACAGTGTCTCAGACAGCCAGGCAGCTAGTAGGTCTAACCCAGCAGCTAGCAGGTCTAACCCAGCAGCTAGCAGGTCTAATCCAGCAGCTAGCAGGTCTAACCCAGCAGCTAGCAGGTCTAACCCAGCAGCTAGCAGGTCTAACCCATAGATATCCGCTCGGCACTGAAGAGGGCTTGGCTGAAGAGGTCTGTGAATGGAAGTCTATCAGGGCTCGGTGGAACCATGGACTGCCTACGTTGTCCCAAAATCCCAATTTTGAGTTTGAACTTTTGAAATGTAATAAAGCGCATTTTTCATTCCCCCCCCCCCATTCCCCAAACCACTGGCAGATGTGGAGCTCTGTGGTAATGTGAGCCTCCTTGTGTTGAGCTGGGAAAATGGAAGCCAGCTCCTTTTGGACTACAGCAGAAACTCTCCTCACAACCACAACTGCCACGAAAGACATGTTGAAAAAAAGAAAGCAGAGACCAAGATGAAAAGATCAAAAAAGCTGACCACAAAATGCTTTATCAAGTCAGAAATTAATAACAGAATTGTAGGGTTTGAGGCTTCCCTGGGTTCTTGGCGGGTGTTGCCATAGTGCTGAGGTATTTTTTCAGCCGTTTTTACTTTTTCCAGCCTTCCCGCGCTGCTTGAATCCTGCGTTCCAATTTCAGATGTCAGGTTTGTTTTGATTGTGCTGCAGAGTGACGAGAAGCTCAGTGCCTGGCTCCATGCCCACCCCCCCAACCCGCCCGCCCACCATCTCCCCCTCTCTCCCTTCCTCCCTCCTCCTCCCTCCCTGTCTCCACCCCCCCTCCCTCTCTCCCACCCTCTCTCTCTCCCTCTCTGTCTCTGTAGACTCACCATGGTCTCACTAGCCCAGACACATTGAATCACTTTGTAGAGACGAGGTCAGCCCTGCTCTGTGGAACTTTCCCTTCAGCACCATTTATCAACTATTATTATAACAAATATTTTTATATGGGTCCAATTTTATGATTATTTTCTCTCTTGGCATTGGCAACTCTAATGTGAAGCATCCGGGGGGCTTGGTGTGGATCTACATGTGTATACAATAATGAAGATGAACCCCTCGCTCCATGTCTTTCATCTCTATATGGAGACTGTCTGTCTGTCTGTACCCAGTCTGTCTCCCTACCTGTGCATGTCTGTCTGTCTCTCTTATCTTATTTCTATTTGCTGTCAGGCTACCCTCCCCTGTGTTCATCTCCTTTCTCCCTAACCCTAACCCTTTCCCCTCAACACGTGTGTGTGTGTCTTTCCCTGCTGTCTGCAGGAGTACCTGGACCTGTGCTCCCCAGCGGAGCAGTACTCTCCCAGCTTCCCAGACACGCGCAGCTCCTGCTCCTCCGGGGACGACTCTGTGTTCTCCCATGATCCTCTAGCGGACGAGCCCGGCCTCCCTAAGTACCAGCACATCAACGGGGGCATCAAAACATGAGCCCCCCAACCTGCACCACGCCTCCTCCTCCAACCACCTCCCTTCTCCTTCTCCCCCCTCCATAACCTCCCCTCCTCCTCCAACCACCTCCCTCCTCCTTCTCCCCCCTCCATAACCTCCTCTCCCCTCTTCCCCCCTGTCTGGATCTTATGGACAAATGGACCTGGACAAGACTGGGCAGGTGACAGTGCTGCTGGCAACGTCAACACACACACACCGTCATACATAAGCTCTTACAGACGTGTTGAAGGGCTGAAGGAGAAAACAGGGACCTGAGAGTGTTCCCCTTGACTGACTGAATGAAGAGCTGGCCCCTTTATAGCCCTGCCTTTAATAGCCCCGCCCCCAAGCCCAACCCCCTGGATAGTCCCAGCCCTGGATTGCTGCCCCCACCCCTTCAGTTGTTTAGCTCTTGTTGTTGTTCCAAAAGTTCTGGAAATATGTTTCTTCCATGATTGCATTCCATTGGCTGGCATTCCAAGACTTTGTTTATTCCCAGAGGAAAGATGGACCTTAATAAACTGAAAAAGGAACGGAAAACAGAGGAAGAGAAACAGAAATGGAATTGAAAGAAAAGCCTAACTAACAAACATATAGATGGATGGACTGAGGGGAAGAATGCCTAAAGACACTGCCTCTTGTTTATTTTGTAATATTGTCTAATTTCTTTTTACTTTACTCTCTTGATACACCCATGCAATTATTCATATGGAGAAAAACAATACACAGTAAACTGTATAGTGCTGGGTATATCTGTAAATATATTCAAATATGTATAAATATATATTATATATTTACAGTGAATTATTTTTTGTATGGGCTCCAGAATAATGAGCCCTCTCCTTGCTCTCTCTTGAGGACAGAGGGCATGTTGGGCAGGTTCTTACACAGACCAACACATTGCAGACACACCTGTCTCTCTCGCTCAGTAACACAGTGGACTTTTGGCTTTCAGGGACAGAGGTAGCATGTTAATTTATTGACTTATGTTTTTTTGAAAGTGAATAAAAAAGTTGAAAACTACAAAAATAGTACAAAATAAATAATGATATTAATGATGCCAATAATAAAGAATAAATAATCCATTATGTATTTCAAAATGATCTTTCATAGGTAACAGAGAAAGCTATTTTTAGTGGGTTTGAAAGATCCTTGTTTTGTATGGTTTATATATGAATGTGAATATTAAGTTAAAATTGAAATATTGTACATTTTATAGTCGTCTAATCCCTTTCTTACGTAGCTGGTGCAGTTTTTATCCAGTCAATTTACTCTTTCTTAGGTTTGCATTTGAAATTACATGATTTCTGGATATTTATATATAAGAAATAAAAAAGATTCTGAAATTACCCACTAGCAATCTGTAATCTCCTGTAGATGGAAGATAGACTAAATTCACACAAGAGAATTGAAAGCTGGGAATTGAAAGTATTAAATCATTCAAGTGTTTTTCTTTTTTTTTACTGGACCAAGTTGAAAATGTTCTGTTCAAATGTTACTACCACATTGGCAACATTAAAGATGGAAAAGCATATCTGGGTCTATGTATTTCACTCCTCCATGCTATGCTACGTGTTATGGCTCCTACTCCTACCTCTAGGGTGTATGTCGTGTCTCTGTAGGAGTTCCTGTGACGGCAATGACGTAGGAGTGCGCCCCCCGGCGTTGATGTTCCCGGAACTGGTGCGGCTGTGTCTGATCGGGCCAAATTAGGTTGATGATGTCGTCGGATTTAAATGTGATGGCGTACAGAGAGAGGATGGAGTCACGCTGGGCGTTTGTCTAACCGTGTTCCTCTTGAAGGGAGATAGAGTAGAGACCCATGGGTTAGGGTTAGTTAGTAGAGACCCATGGGTATACTCCTCAGCATGTAAGTAACTCATTTTATACACAGCAGTTTAGGAGCGATTCCGCCTGCACCCTTTGTAACCTAGAGTGTAGAGTAGAAGTTTAAGAGTAGAAAAACTCAGGTTAGAATCCAACAGCGAGCAGGTAGCTGGTGGGTTCCAACAGGGCCGGTTCGGTCCTTAGAGTAGTGCACCTTGTTTGTCTCATTAGGAATCGCTCATAGTCTCTGTGTCTTGGTTTGTTGCCTGGTATGTCACTTGTTTTCTTGTATTTTCGCTACTGCCACTCTATGCTATGTGAATACTTGTCCTGTGGAGCTGTTCAAATACATGTACATAACCTGTCCCTAAGACCCCCTCTGTATTGCTGTATATACTAAACTTTAAATGTTTCTATTTACTTTAACTTGTGTGAAAAAGTGTATCTGTACTTCTACTTGAGTGAAGGATGTGTGTACTCTTGCCATCTCTGTATAGTACACTACAGTACTGTGTTCTATGGTGGACAGTACAGTATAGTAGTGTTGCATATGGTTCAGTTTATGGTTGAATTTTTTAGATTATGTCTTGGTTCCCTCAATTACCAGGCGTTGACTTGCACACACACACACACACTCACCCTCCCTCGTCCAGGCTCAGGTCCCCGGGGGGCCGGCCGCTGAACGTGTTCCCTCTTGCCTCCGGAACGGGAGCCAGGAGGGAGACGGCAGGAAAACTTTTCAATTTTTCCACAGAAATAAGGGAAAGCAAAAACGCCAAACCCTGAAGGAAGAGAGGCAGGGTAAGAACCCTCCTACCTGGAGGAAGAGAGGCAGGAAGAGAGGCAGGGTAAGAACCCTCCTACCTGGAGGAAGAGAGGCAGGAAGAGAGGCAGGGTAAGAACCCTCCTACCTGGAGGTAGAGAGGCAGGAAGAGAGGCAGGGTAAGAACCCTCCTACCTGGAGGTAGAGAGGCAGGAAGAGAGGCAGGGTAAGAACCCTCCTACCTGGAGGTAGAGAGGCAGGAAGAGAGGCAGGGTAAGAACCCTCCTACCTGGAGGAAGAGAGGCAGGAAGAGAGGCAGGGTAAGAACCCTCCTACCTGGAGGAAGAGAGGCAGGAAGAGAGGCAGGGTAAGAACCCTCCTACCTGGAGGAAGAGAGGCAGGAAGAAAGGCAGGGTAAGAACCCTCCTACCTGGAGGTAGAGAGGCAGGAAGAGAGGCAGGGTAAGAACCCTCCTACCTGGAGGAAGAGAGGCAGGAAGAGAGGCAGGGTAAGAACCCTCCTACCTGGAGGTAGAGAGGCATGAAGAGAGGCAGGGTCAGAACCCTCCTACCTGGAGGAAGAGAGGCAGGAAGAGAGGCAGGGTAAGAACCCTCCTACCTGGAGGTAGAGAGGCATGAAGAGAGGCAGGGTAAGAACCCTCCTACCTGGAGGAAGAGAGGCAGGAAGAAAGGCAGGGTAAGAACCCTCCTACCTGGAGGTAGAGAGGCATGAAGAGAGGCAGGGTAAGAACCCTCCTACCTGGAGGATCCATTAGGAAAGGAGGGGCAGATAAATAGAGATATAGAGCAAAAAGTGTGTGTGTGAGAGAGAGAGAGAGAGAGAGAGAGATGGACAGATTACCAGACTAGCAATTTCAAATTGTTATCAACATGGTAGCTCAGCCCCTCTCCATTGTCTTGTGGGCTGCACCCTTCAACCACCCACACACACACACAGGACAACCAGGAAGTCAACTCATGCAACTTGAGAAAGTTGTGATTTTAGGACCACACACAATGACACATCAATCAAGCTAAAAGCTCACAATGAATTCAGTCATTGTTGGAGTTAAATATCACTTGTATTGTCTTCGACCCTCACCCCCTCAACATCACCCCTTCACCCTAACAGAACAAGGGTACTGGAGACCAGGTTGGCCCGGAGAGAGTCCACACACAACAGCTGAACTGAGATGCCAACATCGCTATCCGACAGGCAGGCCTGGAGACCTACAGGAGCTGGTGTGCACCAGCCAGGTGCCTCCCTTCTCTAGAGCCCCCCTAGACCACCCCCCCCAGCCCCCTGGACCCCTCCAGCACCGCCCTAGCCCAGCCATCTGCCAGGGGGCTGGGTGTTTGCACAAGGCCTGGCCTCTGGAATGTCAACATGGAGCTTTGTGTGAAGCCCTGAGCGGCCCTAGGGGCTGGAGATAAGAGCTTACCAACCCAGCCCAGCAACAGGAAGAGAAGGTTGACTTTTTAAACTGCACAGTTTAACTGCTTACACTGACCGCTGAGCCCTTTACTAACAGTGATCCCCCCCATAACAACCCCCTCGATCCCCCCATAACGAACCCCCCTCGATCCCCCCATAACAACCCCCTCGATCCCCCCCATAACAACCCCCTCGATCCCCCCATAACAACCCCCTCGATCCCCCCCATAACAACCCCCTCGATCCCCCCCATAACAACCCCCTCGATCCCCCCATAACAACCCCCTCGATCCCCCCATAACAACCCCCTCGATCCCCCCATAACAACCCCCTCGATCCCCCCATAACAACCCCCTCGATCCCCCCATAACAACCCCCTCGATCCCCCCATAACAACCCCCTCGATCCCCCCATAACAACCCCCTCGATCCCCCCATAACAACCCCCTCGATCCCCCCATAACAACCCCCTCGATCCCCCCATAACAACCCCCTCGATCCCCCCATAACAACCCCCTCGATCCCCCCATAACAACCCCCTCGATCCCCATCTAACCCTAACCCCCCTCGATCCCCCCCATAACAACCCCCTCGATCCCCATCTAACCCTAACCCCCCTCGATCCCCCCATAACAACCCCCTCGATCCCCCCATAACAACCCCCTCGATCCCCCCATAACAACCCCCTCGAACCCCCCATAACGAACCCCCCTCGATCCCCCCATAACAACCCCCTCGATCCCCCCATAACAACCCCCTAGATCCCCCCATAACAACCCCCTCGATCCCCCCATAACAACCCCCTCGATCCCCCCATAACAACCCCCTCGAACCCCCCATAACGAACCCCCCTCGATCCCCCCATAACAACCCCCTCGATCCCCCCATAACAACCCCCTCGATCCCCCCATAACAACCCCCTCGAACCCCCCATAACAACCCCCTCGATCCCCCCCATAACAACCCCCTCGATCCCCCCATAACAACCCCCCTCGATCCCCCCATAACAACCCCCTCGATCCCCCCATAACAACCCCCTCGATCCCCCCATAACGAACCCTAACCCTAACCCCCCTCGATCCCCAGCCCAGCATGACAGCAGAGAGCCATTATGAGGCAGTCCCGGTGGTCACATAATTGTGTTAAATACATTTAATTATTGTTTGGTAGCTCCAACCCCTGGCTACACTGTGCTCGTGTGCAGCTCTAGAGCTGCTGGATGGGCCATCCATCATGGCGCCGTGTTCAGAGCACGATGGGGTGGATGAGAGATACTGAGAGGGTCGTGGCTGGGTCACAGGGAGGGAGGCTCTGCTGCTGTTTGATTAAGGAGTTTGCAAGACTTATGTCTCTTTCTGCATGTGAGAATAAACAAAACGATGTGTGTGTGTGTATATGTGTATGGGTGTTTGTATATGTGTGTGTGTGTATATGTGTGTGTGTTTTTTTTTCTCATGGGATCCCCCAGTGCTTTTGTGTTTTAGAATGTTCAACTTTCCACTGACGTGCTGAACACAGGCTGTTGGATCACTGGAAACCACTCAGAAACAAACAAACAGAAAAAGCAAGATCCAGCCCTAAACAGTTTAGACTACTCAGGACACAATGGAGTCTTCCAGAAAATGGGGAAACAGAAACCTCGGATTTTGAGCAGCAAGCGGGAGGAGCTGGTTCATGCAGGAGACTTAGAGACCTTAGCGCTGTCAGCCAGCATCTGAACACATACTAACCAGCCTGTCATTCCTACTGCAGCAGGGAACTCTGACCAGGAACTCACCCACATGTCACCCTCCAAATGCACTACAGGATGGTCAGCGCTTTCTTGTTGTTACATGGGATTGTACAAGAGACTTTCAAATGTCAAGGAAGGTGTGCTAACCACACATATTCCCTGGTCTCTTGTCTCATGTTGATGATGTCAGGTGTATGATGTCAGAGGTGCAGCTCTCTGGCTCAATACCCATGATGTCTAGTTTTACCAGTTGAGGAGAAACACACTAGTACAACAACAACATTATCCTGCGTCCCAAAATCTAAACCCTACAGATGTGGCAATCAAGTATTTTCATATAGAAACTGTAACCTTACCCCCACTAATTTAATAAGTTCCAGGGTTCAAAGGTAACTCAGTTCCACTTCAGTTCTCTCTAATTTCGGTTTAGCATCATGTTGTGTCATGACAGGAGAGGGATTAGAGTTCATGTCCAGCTCCAGCCTCCCCTGTCCCACATGCCACCAGGAACTCTGGACAGAGATCTAAGGCTGTGCAGATACTAGACTGAACCAGACCAGTCAGCTGTCATGAGCAAACATCAACCCCGGCCAGTAAAAACCCAGTAAAACTAGTGCCCATAAATGTTGTTTGATTGGAAATGTGCAGATCATCAGAGCAGTTCCCTTGCCGGATGCCAGAAGGAGGAAGAGGAGGGAGGGGAAGGAAGAGGGAGAGGAGAGAGGGGGAAGAGGAAGAACAGGGAGGGGAGATAGATGGGGAGGTAGGGGGGTGTCAAGGGGAGGCAGCATTTTTTACTTCCTGGGAATCAGGGGGAGGAGATAGGGGTTAAGTCTGGAATTCATGGACAGTTCTATACCTCGGCCTGGCCGTCAGACACTGGTCAGCATGTGGTCAGACTGACTGGATAGGTAGCACACCTCTCGCAACACAGAACAATCTTATTTAAACCAGCAACACAAGTGAAAGTGAGTAAAAAAAGTGGGAAAATAAACATGTGAAAATTTTGTAATCTCTCACTCCCTCCTCCCTCTCTCCTCTCTCCCTCCCTCCCTCCTCCCTCTCTCCTCCCTCCTTTCCCTCTCCCATCCCTCTCTCTCTCCCTCCCTCCTCCCTCTCTCCTCCCTCCCTCCCTCCCTCCCTCCCTCCCTCCCTCCCTCCCTCCCTCCCTCCCTCCCTCCCTCCCTCCCTCCTCCCTCTCTCTCTCTCTCCTCCCTCTCTCCTCTCCCTCCCTCCCTCCTCCTCTCCTCTCTCTCCCTCCTTTCCCTCTCCCATCCCTCTCTCTCTCCTCTCTCTTGCCTCTCTCCTTCTACTATTCTACTGTTGTCAGTTTGACTGTTTTTACAATCCAAAAGATTGATGATCACCATGACAATGCCATGGTGACAGACATGAGGTATAAATCACAGAGGAGGTCTCTCCCCCTCCTGCATTAACCTCCCCAGCTAACAAGGAGCCCAGTGTTTCTGGGACCTTGCACAGCTCTCCCTCACCCTCCGCCAGACAATTAGTTCATTTCAAATCTACTTTCAAAGTTTTCTGCCTTCTTTCTCCCTTTCACACCGTGCTTCTCTTTCCTCTGCTCTGACACTCTTTAAACATTCTTTCTCGTTTTCATCAGAATCAGAATTCTGATTCTGACTCCCTTTCCTCTCTCACTCTTTCTCTCCCCCATCTATCTCTCCCCTCTTTCTTTCTCCCCCCTCTCTCTCTCTCCCCCCTCTCTCTCTCCCCCCCTCTCTCTCTCCTCCCCCTCTC